>NW_028270144.1:42987219-43290250 GCF_037043375.1 Chiloscyllium plagiosum | reverse complement strand
TCGGATTTATAAAAACTATCTAATAACGTAGTCTTCTTCTGTATATAATCTCGAATTTGGAAGTATCGAAAGAGGTCTCCATTGGGTAATCCGAATTTCTGACGCAGCTGTCCGAAAGACATCAGGACCCCATCTTTAAATAAATCCCCGAGACAAGAGATACCCCTGGATCTCCAGAGTTTAAAAGTGGCATCTGTTAACCCCGGTTGGAATCCCCATGCTCCCACTATCGGTGCATAGGGGGATGTTTTATGTGAATTACCCTCATTTTGCCGCATTATATTCCAAGCCTTGATTGTATTCAGTATTATAGGGTTTTTACAGTGATCTGTAATGATTTTCCTCTTGTCTGAGAATAAAAGGTTAATAAGTGGGTATTTTACTTGAGAAGCCTCGATGTCCAACCAGATTGATTGTGGATCAGACAAGACCCAATCAGCTATGTAACTTAATAGGGAACTTAATTGATATTTCCTAAAATCTGGGAAGTCCAATCCACCCCTTGCCTGTGGAAGCTGTAGCTTCTTCAGCTTAATGAGGGGCCGCCTATAATTCCAGATAAAGGAACTCAGCCAGCCGTATAATTTACATAAAGCCGTCCTTGGCAGCATCACCGGAAGCATTCTCATAGGATATAGGAGACGGGGCAGGATATTCATTTTGATTAATGCTATTCTACCCAACCAGGAAATTGGCAGGTCTCCCCATCGCTGGAGGTCCTGCCTTATCCTTTCCAATAAATACACAAAATTAGCCTTATACAACTGACCAAATACTGGAGTAATAAAAATATAAGAAACCCTCCAGGGACCAGCGGAAGGGAAAAAGGGAACCGTCCGCTAAGCGGGGTATCACAGCAAGGCCACCCATTGGCATAGCCTCCGATTTTGAAAAATTAATTTTATAGCCTGAGAATGCACTAAATGTATTAATAACTTGGATTAAGCGAGGTATGGACATCAAAGGGTTACTGAGGAATAGAAGAACATCATCTGCATAAAGGGTAATTTTATGTTTACCTGTACCAATCCTTGGGGCCACTATATTAGGATCAGCTCGTATAGCTTCTGCTAGTGGTTCAATTATTAGCGTGAATAACAATGGCGAGAGGGGACATCCCTGACGGCAGCCCCTACCCACACTGAAGCTATCCGAGCCTAATCCATTGGTAACCACAACTGCTTTGGGATCACTATACAATGTTGAGATCCATTTGGTAAACACCTGTCCAACACCAAACCTCTCCAATGTGTAAAACAAATATGACCATTCGACCCTATCAAATGCCTTTTCCGCGTCTAATGAAACCACTACTCCTGGTATCTTTCCCTGATGACAAGCTTGAATCATATTCAGAGCCCTTCTAACATTATTGGATGATCTACGGCCCTTAATAAACCCCGTCTGATCCTCCTTTATAATATGTGGCAGTATCCTTTCTAATCTCAGTGCTAACGTTTTAGAGAGGATTTTAAAATCTACATTTAGCAAGGATATTGGTCTGTATGATGTACAATTTTCTGGGTCCTTTCCTTTTTTAAGGATAAGAGAGATATTTGCCTCTTTCAGCGAAGGCGGGAGACAGCCCTGACTATATGCATAGTTATACATGTCCATAAGTGGACCAACCAGTATTTCTGTAAATTCTTTATAGAATTCAGCTTGAAAGCCATCTGGGCCCGGCGCCTTACCACTTTGAAGGTGCCTAATTCCATCAACTATTTCTTGGGGTGTAAGAGGAGCATTTAGGACCGATACTTGTTCCGGAGTTAGGTCTGGAAAAGTCAAATTTTTAAAAAATGACTGCATCCTCTTCGTCCTATCTTCACAATCCTGTGATTTATATAACTCAGAATAGAATTCTCTAAAGGTCACATTAATCTTTTTATGATCATGAGTCAAAATACCCGTACTTTCCTTGATAGACATAATAGTCTGAGGGGCCTTTTTTTTCTTTGCAAGAAATGCTAAGTATCTACCCGGTTTGTCGCCATATTCATATAACCTTTGCTTTGCAAATAATATTTCCCTCTTAGCCGTTTGAGTAAGTGTAGTATTTAGAGCTGTCCTAAGAGCTGTAATCCTTTGCAATTTAATAATAGAAGGTCTATCAGTGTATGCTGTTTCAGCCGCTTTTAAGCGGGCTTCAAGCAGACGCTGTTGTTCTCCCTTTAATTTCTTCTGGGTCGCTGAGTAGGAGATGATCAAGCCTTGCGTGTAAGCTTTGATGGTCTCCCACATCATTGACGGGTTGCTAGCTGTACCTGAATTAATTTCTAAAAAAGTTTTAAATTCTTGAGAGAAGTACTTTACAAATTTACTATCTTTCATTAAGAAGGGGTCCATACGCCAATGCCGAGGGGATGTCCCACTGTTCCTCGCCTTAGTTTCCATATATACAGCAGTATGGTCAGAAATTGCTATATTACCTATTTTACAGGATGATATGGAATTTAAAAAAATCGAGGGGGCAAAAAACATATCACTTCTGGTATGACATTTATGTGGATTAGAGTAGAAATAAAAATCTCTACCCTGTGGATGAAGACATCTCCATACATCTACTAATCCTAATTCTTTGTTCAGATCCATCAATTGTCTAGATCTGGGAGATACTCCTGCAGTACTCTTAGGAATCCTGTCTATTTCCGGATCCATAATACAATTAAAGTCTCCCCCTATAATTATATGACGGGCATCAAAAGCCATCAATTTTGAAAAGGCTTCCGTTATAAATTTAAAGGGGTGTGCCGGGGGGCAGTACAAATTTAAAATCCCATATTCCTCTCCATTTATGAGGGCTTTAATCAAGATATATCGTCCAGATTCGTCTTTTATCTGCTTTAGGATTTTGAAAGGGAAATTCTTCCGAACAAGAATAACAACTCCCCTGCTTTTTGAGCTAAAAGAAGAAAAAAAGGCCTGATCAAATCCGCCCTGCCGTAATTTCAAGTGTTCTTTATCTGACAGGTGTGTCTCCTGTAGGAGAGCTATATCAACTCTTTCCTTCTTAAGATTTGATAATATTTTCTTCCTTTTAAGTGGCGAATTACTCCCCTTGACATTCCAGGTGCACCACTTAACCGACTGATCAACCATAATCCTCTGGGCCAATCCGAGACCCCTCGGGAGGGGGAACCCTATCCAGAACATCCCGAGCATGGAACATGTAAAATTTACAAAAATAAAGCCTCTTTAATACACCCACAACAATACAGTAAAAAACTATTTCTAAATAAAAAAAATATAAAATGTATCTAAGTGGAGACTTTCCCCCTTGTTCCCAGGGGGCGTCACTTCCTCTCCAAAAATCCCTCATATCCTCTCCCAACCAATGCCCCACCCTTGACCCAGGCACTCCTCAATAAAATTAGGAAAATTCAAATATAATACAAAGCTAGAGTTAACAGTGAGCACCCCACCCCTACCAACACCTGGGTATATTTGGTAATGTTAATACCATATATAAACATATAACTATAAAATTACCAGTTCAACAAATAATAATTAAATATGATAATACAAAATAACGAAGGGAAAAACAACCCCGCTCCTAAAGACAGAGGTAAAATCGAATAAGGTAACCACCTCCCCCCACCAACATTAACCAAATCCCCCAGCTTATATACATATACATATATATACATACACATACACACATATATATATATATACATACATACACACACACATATACATACATCCCTCATATATACATAAAATAATAACAGAAAACAACTCCAAGGGGGGGGGGGGGGGGGGGAGAGAGAAAATCAAATCCCTCTCCCCACCCCCCATGATAATATTAAGCAGTAAGGTAAGAAAAAAAAAGGGAGGGGATATAAACCAAAGCGGGGGGTGGGGGGGAAAGGCAGACCAACATCCATTATGTCCTACAGTTTATCTAAGAGAGTCCAAGAATTCCTTAGCCTTTTCTGGTGATCCAAAGTTATATACGGATCCTTCATGGTTAAAACGTAACATCGCTGGGTAGCGTAAGGAGTATTGAACATTTAAGTCCCTTAAACGCTTCTTCGCCTCGTCGAATGCCTTCCTCTTTCGAACCAGAGCCGGGGAAAAGTCCTGAAATAGCATGATCTTGGATCCTTTGTAGATCATAGCTTGGGGGTCTTTTCCGAGATTTCTAGAGGCTTCTAGGAGTATCTGCCTCTCCCTGTAGCTCTGCAGCCGGAACAGGACCGGGCGCGGGCGCTGGTTCGAGCCGGGCCCGCGTATTGCGACCCGGTAGGCCCATTCCACCCTTACCTGGCCTGATCCAGCTTGCAGATTTAAAAGTTGTGGCAGCCACTGCTCCAGGAATGCTGTAAGCTGGCCTTCCTCTTCCCGTTCGGGAAGGCCCAGCAAACGAATATTTTTTCGACGACCTCGATTATCGAGGTCGTCAATATGATTTTCCAAGGTCCGGACTGGCTGCTCGAGAGTCCGGACCTGATCCACGGCCGATTGAGCGGTTGTCTCCGAGGTCGCGGCCTTTAACTCCACCCCTCCGACTCGGCGTTGAATTTCTTCAATTTCACGGTCGTGCTTCTGCAGCGCGGCCGAGAGCGACTCCCAACGATTTCTGGATTCGACGATAAAGGCATCGATCTTCGAGTCAAGCTTGGAAAGCATTTCTGCAAGACTTGCTACTGTTGGTAAGTCCCCCGGGGCGGCTGTGGACGCCTCTGCTGCAGCTGTAGAGTGTGGGGGAGGGGTTCCTGCTTGCTGAGAGCTGCGGGCTCCCTTCCCTTTAGTCATTTTAACTTAGGATAAAGTTGCTTAAATGTAATATTACACAACTAATTGAGTTACTAAACTATTATAAATGATTTATAAATGATTTGGTGAGCTTGGTAGGGGGTAGGTGACCCACTGTGCCCAAGTCTTGGGAGGAGCACTATAGACTCAGTCTTACTGGATCGCCGCCATCTTGGATCCCCCATGCAATTATTTTGACATTGTGGTTAATATATTAAAATTCTGAAACTGAACCTGTGGAATTCTCTGCCTCCAAAAAAGCAAAACCTCTGTTGACAAATTCACAAGGACAAAAACGCATGAGCACAAGAAATATGATGGTTGTGGACTATATAGTGCATTTAACCCACTCTGCCATTCATTATGACCAGGTACCCTCTGTCTTTCACCTGGTGGGAATTTGTCCCGTCTTGTTTAGAGGAGAATTAGAAGTGATATATAATTAAGATGAGTTGGGATTTTAATGAGCTGCAATTGCATGGAAATATGTGGGTCACTGTTCAATGGCTTCAACTCTAATTTCCACCCTGTTCCCCCATATCTCTTGACTCTCTGAAAGGTAAAAGTCTGTTTCTTCCAGTCTTAAATGTATTCAATGCTAGACCATTCACCATTCTTTAAGGAAGATAATTCCAAATGTTTCACACAGTTTTGAGTTGAGGAATCTCTCCTAATCTCTGTTGTAAATTATTAACACTTATTACTGAGAACATGTGCTCATGTTTTGGATTCCCAAACCGGTGAAAGCAATAACTCAGTTTCATCCGGTCCAACTTCTTCTGAATTTTGAAAGTTTTAATGAGATTATTTCTTTCACCTTCAAACTTCAGAGAATGTAGACCTAATTTACTCAGCCTTACAACACAGACACCGATACTGTGAACGTTCTCTGCAATGTTTTCAATGCATGTATTTCTTTCCACAGCTGTGGAAACCAGATCAAAGCATTGCACTCCAGGCATGTTCTCACCAAAACCCTGTATTACTGTAGTATGGCTTTGAGACACATGTACTCCAATCCCCTGGCCATAAAGGGCAGCCATGCTAATTGCTTATTTTTAGCTGCATGCTGACCTTCTGCATTCCTTGTACAAGCACACCCAAGTCTTTTTACCAGCCACATTGGCAGATTTTCTTAACTTAAAATCTCATTCAAACTTTTGTAAAGTCATGTAAAAGTGGGATATTATGACAGATTCCTTATTGCAGTGTTGGGATTCTTAAAGAGAGTTGTTAAAGCAAGCATGTAAAAGCGTAATGATATGGAACTCAAAGAGTGAAACTGATTACTCATCTGGATTAACACTGAAATCTTTGTTTTTAAGGCTGGAGAGGTTTATTGATTTGCTAGATGTTTATTTGAATTCAGATTATTGGATAATCACTTTGCCTAATGAACCGAGTAGGTACATTTGAATTTTATTGACTGAGAATTGTCAAGACCATTAGACCATAAGACCATGAAATAGGAACAGAATTTGACCATTCAGCCCATTGAGTCTGCTCTGCCTTTCAATCATGGATGATATATTTCTCAACCCCATTCTTTTGCTTTCCCCCATAACCCTTAATCTCCTGACTAATCAATAACTTATCTGTCTCTATCTTAAGTACACTCAATGATTTGGCTTCCACAGCCCTCTGTGATAATGAGTTGAACAGATTAATGACCCTCTGGTTGAAGAAATTCCTTCTTATCTCAGTTTGAAAGGGTGTCCCTTCATTCTAAAACACCAGGATCCTAGTCTTTCTGATGAATGGAAACATCTTCACATCTACTCTGTCCAGACCTCTCAGTATTCGATGTATTTCAATGAGATTCCCCCCCTCATCCTTATTCCCTCCCTCAGCAGTACATCTCTGCTCTTGTATTCTAGCTTTCTTGAGATGAATGGTAACATTGCATTTGCCTTTCTAACTGCCAACTAAACTTGCATGCTAACTTTAAGAGAATTTTGAACTAGTGCTCCCATTTCACTTTTATACTTCAGATTTCCAAAGCTTTTCCCTATTAGGAAAAGAGTCTACACCTCTATTCTTCCTACCAATGTACATAACCTCACACTTTCCCACAGTGTATGCTATGTGCCACTTTTTTGTACACTCTACTAGCCTGTCCAAGTCCTTCTGCAGTCTTCCTGTTTTCTCAACGCTACCTACTTCTCCATTTATCTTTTTATCATCTGCAAAATTAGCAACAATGCTGTTAATTCCTTTGCCCTGATTATTAATATATAATGTGAATAGTTGTGGCCCCAATACTGACCCCTGTGGAACTCCTCTAGTTTCTGGCTATCATCCTGAAAAAGGCCCTTTTATCCTTACACTTTGCCTTCTGCCAATCAGCCAATCCTATTTCCATTCCAGTACTGTGCCCCTAACAGTTTGGACCTTTAGCTTATTTAGGAGGCTCCTGTACAGCACATTGTCAAAGGCCTTCTGGAAATTGAAATGGATCGCTACCTCCTCAAAGAATCTTCTAATAGATTTGTCAGTCATGACACTGCTTGATGAAGCTGTCCTGACTCAGCTGTATTTTACCATGCACTACCAAGTACTCCCCAATCTCATCTTTAATATTGGATTCTAAAACCTTACCAACAACTGAGGTCAGGCTAACTGGCCTATCATTTCTTGTCTTCTGCATCCCTCCCTTCTTAAACAAGGGTGTTTCATTAACCATTTAACAGTCTTCGGTACTATCCCTGACTCCAGTGATTCCTACAAAATCACGACCAAAGGCTTGATAATCTTCTCAGCTATATCCTTCAGAACTCCGGGGTGTAGTCCATCTGGTCCAGGTGATTTATTCACCTTCAGATATTTTAGCTTCCCAGTACCTTCTTCTTAGTGATGGCCACGGCACTTGTCTCTGCCCCGACTCTCTCGAAGTTCTGGTATGCTGCTGGTGTGTTCCACTGTGAATACTGTTGGCTCTCTCTTACCTTTTAGATATCTAAAAATACTCTTGCAATTTTTTTTCGTATTACTAGCTAGCTTTTCCTCATATTTCATCTTCAATCCCCATTACTGGGTTTTTTTTTAGTTATACTCTGCTGGCTTTTAAAGGCTTCACAAACCTCTGGCTTCTTTCTAATCTTCACCACATTTTCAAGTATTTATCAAGAATTGTCAAGAATTACACAACGCTCGAACATCCATATCCCTACATCAAGGAACCACATGACGTCACGGTGGCACAGTAGTTAGCACTGCTGCCTCACAGCGCCAGAGACCCGGGTTCAATTCCCGCCTCAGGCGACTGACTGTGTGGAGTTTGCATGTTCTCCCCGGGTCTGCGTGGGATTCCTCCGGGTGCTCCGGTTTCCTCCCACAGTCACAAAGATGTGCAGGTCAGGTGATTTGGCCATGCTAAATTGCCCCTAGTGTTAGGTTAGGGGTAAATGTAGGGGTATGGGTGGGTTGCGCTTCGGCGGGGCAGTGTGGACTTGTTGGGCCGAAGGGCCTGTTTCCACACTGTAAGTAATCTAATCTAATCTAAGATGTTATGACAGGTAAAGGAGTATTTGAAGAAAATTGAGAGAGATGGTGAGGCAAACAGATGTAGGGAGTGAAATCTAGAATATAGATATATGTACAGGTGAAATAATGCAACATTGAAGATCATGAATCCAAAAGATTACGAACAGACCATTCTGGTTTAGTTTTAGATTGTAACCTGGAAGAAAAGGATGTCAGTGATGAGACACAGAGTTTATGTTATGTTACCAAAGACAAGAGACTGAATTTTCTCAGAGTATATGAAGGTACATTGCCGATACTGTAAGAATGAGCAGATGCAGTAATGGTGGATGATTGTGCTCTGAAGAACCATTCTGCTTCCAGTGGTCAATTAAAAAAAAATGCAATAGTTATCCCCCCTAACTGAGGACAATGGCCTCTCCCCAGGACTCCAGCTCAGTTTTATGGCTGGTGACTTGAACATCTGGACTGCATTATCAAAATTAGACTGCATTAGATAATGCTAAGGCTATAGGGCAGATAAGAAGACACCTTAAGGTACCTCAATGGTTAGGTATAAACTTTTGGCATGCCAGGGACAAAAAATGAATAATTTCCATCACTGCCATTTTAATATAGCAAGAGTAGAACACATAGCTGCTTAGAAAATGGAGATAGCATATGCATTGAGGTGGTTATTTACAAACATATTGTTTTAGGACACTGGGGCATATAAATATATAATTTCTTCAGGAAGAAGGAGAATTTGTTTTTTGATACAATTCTAATGTCTGCAAAATCCTCACTTATGAAATAAAAATAGCATCTACCTAGTGAAAGATAATATCATGAATATCATAACCTAGATGCCGCTGAGATATAATGACTGGAAACAACATCAGGGCAAGCTAATGAACATCTATGAGCCATTTATAGAAGCATGGATCAGCAGGATTCTACTAAAACATTCTTCTTTTGGGTCCCTGTTCCATGTAATCTGACACCACTGATATTGTACTTCACCTATTAGCAAAAACGCTATTAACCTGTTAACCACACGTATAGGCCAAACAACTTTTAACCTGTAGTGGCCATAAATAGCACACAATAAGAATTTTAAATCCAAGAAAATAAGAGTGTTTTCATTCAACGTTCATTCATGGTTCATTGTTCATCTTCAAAATGCTTGATGACATCTCTGAAATATAAAGGTAAGAATGTTTGTTAATTTTTGTCAACATGCATATTTTTTGAGAGTTTTTGTCTTGCACTCATCAGGATAAATTGCAAGAATTTAACACTATGTATGATGATGCTGTCATTTTAAGATGTTACTTTATCCTTTTGCTTTAAGAGTGATTGTAAGGCAGAGATGCTGAGCTGGCTAGTTAAGACCACTTGAGTGACCAGCTTGGGACGTCTTATTTTTTTTGAACAGCCAGAATGGATGTGGCCAGCTCTCACAGATTAAGATTTCTGGGTTTTAGTTTATCAATAGCATCAGAAGCTATTGGTTTCTGAACAGAGTTGGAAACTTCGGTGAATGTTTCCAGGCTGCTACTATCTCTGAATTTTCTCTTGAAGTTTTTTTCCACCTAATTGGAGAATTGCATGTGGGAATCTGTCTGAGTTTTCCTTTTTTGCCAAGGAGCGTGTTTATAGGATGTTACCATATTAGAACAGCTCATTAGTAATAGCTACTGTATTTATTGTCTCATTAAGTTTCCAATCGAGTTAAATTATTCTAAATTCCTCTTCCTTTGGTTGTATTTTAAAACAGTGTTTAAATAAATTGTGTTTTGATTAATGCTGAGTAATTTGACCAGTCACATTGCACCTGGATCAGACTCTTTATATTTGCTTTTAGAATAAGAAAAAAGTGAGGAGTCTAAGATACCTTCTGAAATATTTTAGGGGTGTCTAGTCTGGTCCATAACACATGGAACACCTGCTTCCAGCCTTGTCCACTTACCTCATTTACCATAACCCCTTATCCATCCCATGGTCTTACACACTCATCTTACCCACCCAACCCCTTTATCTGATCTACCCTATTGTGTGCGCTCCTTATATACTTGGCTTTTGTCTGCGCCATTTCTTACTCTCTAATCATTAGTTCATAACCCTGTAGTTTATAGCATGTAACTAGGGATTTTCTAGTGTTTGAACAGACATTGATAAGGAAGCTGTATGACAGCAGCTATATATTTACATTGGTAATATTGATAAGACTATACCAGATAAGTTGCATCCAAAGATATTGATGGAAATAAGAATGGAAAGGGAGCAATAGAAGGGAAGGGGAGGGGCTGGGAAGGGAGTCGGAGGATGAGGAGGGAGGTTAGTTGAAATTGGAGAACTCAATGGCCAAGTGACTGGCCATAATCTTTCGAATTTTCTTTGATTCAGGATGGTGTCGAAGGATTGGAGAATTGCAAATATAACATCCTTGTTTAAAAATGGTACAAAAAAATCTCCTACAGACCAGTAAGTTTTATTTCTATGGTTGAGAAGCTTTGAGAAAGAATGATTTAGGACAAAATTAATAGTCAAAGATAATTTCTGTAACAAAGCCAAGTGAAACTTTTGCACGCTCAATTATAAAGGCTGGAAAGCAGCCTGGTAAATTAGAGACGGTGCAGGAGTCAAGAGAAGTTGAGGTAATATTGATCTGAGAGGTCAGTTCTACTGCATGGCAGCTTTTAGTGACCTGTGCCACATCACGGCTGGGAATTCTGCAGTCGTCATTACTTTCTGCACTTACCAGTATTAATGCAGAGAAATGTTTGCTGCAAGGTCACCTTAATGGGAACAGTAGAAGTTTCATTTGTTAATTTGAGTCATGATTTAAGCTTTAGAGTGAGTTTTTTTTTATGTGTAAGGTGGCTAACTGTTCACAGGTGCAATAATTAGGCAGTAACACTAAGCATTTCTGAGTAAAATATTGATTAAAGAATTAAAAAGAATATTAAATACTGATTAAATTCAAATGTGATGAACTCCTGTCATAAAATATCATTGTAATTGCAATAAAAAGTGGTGAACTCTGGCCTTAAGATCTTAAATTTCTTTTTTAAGGTGCTTCAGAGACTAATCTCATGTAAATTATCAGAAATTTTCTTCTTCTCGCATGTCAAATCGATTACCAACATTGATAAACTGACTCTAATATTATCCAAAATATGTCTTTCTTTTTTATATGAAATTTAAGAATGTTTCAGAAGATATGCTTCGAGATTCCTTAAAGGATAATTATGTTCCCATGTGTTGTCATCCTGGTGGGAGTATGGGCAATTTTAAATTTTCTTGCCTTTGCACATAGCATAGTTATATAATTTCTCATGAAATGCTCTTAATTAAGCTCTCACCACTATTAGACCCAATATGTCACTGGACTCAGAACACAAACTTTGGAAAAACTAAAGTTAAAGTATGCCAAATAAAAACTGAAAGAACTGTGGTGGACAAGAAACAAAGATTTTGAATGGAAATCCTGTTGGAAGGAGGAGCAGAAATTCTTCAAGGTGAGCATGCTTAGAAGATATGTGGTTTATCCTTGGCCTCCTCCATTGCCACAATGAACCAAACTGCAAATTGGAGGAACAACACCTCATCTTCTATCCGGACAATCTACAGCCCGGAGGATTCAAAATTGAGTTCTCCAATTTCAACTGTGCTTTGAACATTTTGACCAGTTTTTGAATTAAATGCACATTACCCAAGCACTCCTTTTGTGAGGTTAACAAAGGGACACAGAATTCGGTTTGTAGTTCAGCATGATTTTAAGAACAAAATATTCCTTGTGATGAATATTAAATGAGCATTTCCCAAATGCCATTAATACTTATTCTCGCTCTAATGTTATGCATCTGAGAATTTATATTAAGCAGAACAATCCTGTGTTCGAGCTGGGCAGTTGGAATCACTGATAAAGGGATGGCTGTCTTCCATGAAGGTTGGTCTCACAGATCACTGCAAATTTTCTCCTGGGTCTTCTTGGGCTGCCACAAAACATTCTTTCGTGAGTCTTGCTGTGTCTTCTCTGTGTAGGTGGCTTCTAGCAGTGGGTTTTTAACCCTCTCACATCAGACCTTCCTGAAAGTTTTGTGACCTTAGGACAATGGAGTCAAAAGATGAGTTCAAAGCATCCAATGGGGTCACACCAGCACCCTTCACTGTTGCCATGATAGGGCGTTACAAAGTGCATTTCTTCAGGCACTGGCTGGAAGTCAAGGTGCTAGAAAGTCTGATTGATACTCCTCCAATACAGAATTCTTGGGTTGGTTTTCATCCATTCCTCCTGAACTTTTATGCCCTCTTTCTTTGGTTTCTACTGTTCTCTGTGGCCAATGGCTCCTTAATTTGACCAATTTTCTGATAGGCCTGATTTCTGCAGCAGTTGGTCAATTTGGAATGTCCAATTGTAGGCTTATGGTCTCTAGATCATATTTTTTTTCCTTTGTGTGCTCTCACTAACCCTTGACCATTATTGACTGAGTCTTTGTGACAGACAATGGTCCATCCTTTAGACTGATCTCTCCACAGCATCACAACTGATCTACACTTGATCTTGATGGCTGACCATAACCCATTCTATGGACTACAAGTGCATAGATATTCAGAGTTGCATAACACTAAGTATCTAACTGGCAAACTGATGGAAACTAACTGGAACAGCCCTTTGACTGACTGGAGGGAATCCCTGATTAAATGGAGTCTATCTTCACCCATCAAACAATAGTCCTGTTTGACATTCTTATATTATAATTTTGATTCAAACATATGCAGTGTCTACCTTGTCAGCTGCTGGCACATGTGTACTAGCGAGGTTTGAGAAGATTTGTACTGTGCCATCTATGTCCATGCCCTGTCTGTTGATATATTTACTTTCCAGTAGTCTACACTGCCACAATCTACCTTATTCAAACTAAGAAACAGAGACTGCCTGCCTCTACTTCAGTTCTCAATAACTTATGCATTTAACAACAGGCGAAGATTTCTGGCACCATGACAGCATTAAAATTCCGTAGAGATCTGTATAAATCTGGTTATCCTTCAGCACAAACAAACCTAGTAGAAACATTCAAATGCTGACTCTACCTCACCCCAAAAGCACGTTTGAAGCTTTCAAGTCTTCGCAGAGTTAAGTTTGAGAGTCAAGCATGGTGATGTTGTAAGCCTGGTCTTTGCTGTTATCAAGTTGCGTGAATGAAGGGTTCAGGAAGATCTTGGCCTGTGACAATGTGAAACATTATGTAGAAGAAGCAATTCCATGTGAAGTGAAAACAGATGGCCAATGCAGGTATTCCTGAAGCTGTAAGCGACTCATACACTGTTTTACTGATCAAGCTTTTGTGTCATTGAGATTTTCAATTGCTAAAGTGCAACATTATTACAATGAATTAGGCTATGAATGTTAAGCAACTCTACAGAAATAAACTTCTTAGCACATGACAGTAAGATTCTCAACTCATCATCTAAGGCATGAAGACTTAATTGGTAAAGTTTTTCTCAATGTTGAGATTCTGATTTTTAGGCTCTTGCCCAATTGAACAGCCTTGCTAATTTTCAATTTCACCAAGAGAAAATGCAGAAAATACCATGCATGGCACCAATTTCCACATGTCTGCTGATAATTATCACCTCTACTCCTTTTCCATGTCCCAGAAATCTTCTTTGTCTTGAAATTATCTGATTGCTTTTCTGATCACCTATAATGGATTTGCAGAAATTTCCTTTATGTAAATACTGGGAAGCCAGATGCTATTATTTTTGGTCATAAAGAGAGCAGAATACTGCAAAAGTATTTGAAAATCTGAAATACAATGAGACAAAGCTGGACATATTCTGATGAAAGCTATTGACCTGAAACATAAACTCTGTCTGTCTCTTCACAGATTTGCCAGGCCTATTGAATGATTCCAGCTTTTGTTTGTTTTTACACTGTCTCTACCACAATCTCTTTTCGATATTATTGCTGACTGTCTTTCTTTCCCTGGCAATTGTCTCGAAAGTAAGCCATATTTCACCCTGAGAAATCTGCACCATCATGGAGAACAACCATTTTAACCTCTTTAACATTACCTATACTGCATTTGCTTCAGCTTATTCATTGCTGAAACCCTCATCAATGACTCTGTTAACTCTTGACTTGATCATTTCAATGTATTCGTAGATCACATCCCATGTTCTGCCATTTAAAAATTGATGTTGGTGTTAGCTCTAATGGCCATAACTTAACATACAGCAAGTCCCAGTCTTTCTTGAGCTCTATCTCCCCAGTAAAGCAAAACCTTAGCCTTAATATTCTAATCAATCTTGTCAATTTCCTCAATGAGTTTGCTGTTCCATATCTTTATAATCTCCTTTGAGCACACAACTTCTTTTATATCCTTTCGTTTTACATTTCAAGTCTCATAAGTATTCATGATTTCAATCTTTCCACCATTGGTGGTTATGCCTATGACTGCCGAGCTCTCACATTCTGGAATTCCTTCTCCAGGCTGGTCAACCTTTCTTTCCTCCTTTAAGATGCTGCTTAAATGTATCTCTATAACTAGGTCTTTTTTGATGAGGTTGATCATGTCTTTCTCATTATATTAAAGGTGCTTTATAAATGCATGTTTTTGCTCTTGTAATGTCTTTCATGCAAGATTCCTTTTACTCCTTCCTGGACTGTTCCTTACATGACCCCAGTGTATAGTCCATAGATGGCTATGCAACTGCTCAGAACAACCTGAAACTAGCCAATAAATATTTCCTGCCAGATGTGCCTTGAGTATCACAAGACAAGTACGAAATAATCAGCAACTATATACTTTCCTACTGTAAAAACAGATAATAGTAACAAAGCAAATTTGCTTTCTCAATTTCAAATATCTTGCTCACTGGTTTATTCAAGCCATCTTTGTTTTTTAATAATGAACCATAGGAAACTGTAGGGTTAATTATAACATTTGATAGTATAAGGAGCAGATGGGTCTTTCATTAATGAACCTGATTAATTACTCCCTTCATTCAAATCAATCAGGATCTGGAACTAGTCAGGATGGATAACGGACAATGAATCCATTACTGTTCATTTTCGGATGAAAGTTAAAATCAACCTTAATATCTTTGAATAAATTAAATATAAGACTAGAGCTTTACAGTAAATTGCTTGCAGTTTTCTCCTTTCAGCTGATGGTTTTGCAGCCACATACCCAAATTAATTTTGAATCAATTTTGGATCAAGGAGTGAAATAATCATGAGATCCGTTTCCCAACTGTATATATTCATGAATTATGCTGGTGTCTAGGCAGATAGAAATAATCTGTTTGGGAATTAGACTTTTGACAGTAGGAGATGAAATCCGCATTTTGTCAAACATCAGATAATTAATGACACTGAATCAATGAGCATTTGTACTGCGTGCAGCTTTTAACAAGTCAGAGGAGATTAATGTAACCCCATATTTGAACTCAGTGATGACATTTCCTTCTGCCATTAGCTGCTCATGGTTGTGAAAAGTTAAATTAATTAAAGACATCAGGTCTTCATCCTGGAAAGTCAGTACTGGACAATCAAAATTATAATTGAAACATTACTAACTTTTCTTTTGACCTCTGCATGAAGCTGATCTTGTCTTCCAACTGACAATAAGTGATGAATGTTTACTAACAAGAACTTACAGTAAAGTGAATAACAAAGAAAAATTGACCTACAGATTAGAGTTTGGCTGTTTTTAAGTTTAACCTCTTGGATGAGTATCTGGAAGGGATACCGATCCACTATTAAAGGTATTTTAAAACAAAAATGGATTGGAAAAAAATAGATTGTTTTATCACTACCATTTTACTATAGAAAGGGGAAACTGGGCAGCTGCTTGGAAAACGGCGAAGCCAATAAGATGGCAGATGCTATAAGGTGATGCAGTGGTTACTTATTCACAAACATATTGACACAAGATACTGCAATTTATACAAAACAATTACTTTCCTCAGCTAGAAGAATAATTTACTTTTGTATAATTCTAATATCTGCTAAAATGTAGAACCATTGTCTAAACCAAAGCAGCAACTACCGAGTTAAAGATAATATCATGATTGAGTAGGAGATGCTTTTGAGCTGTGAAGACTAGAAACCACACCAGAGCAAGCTGACAAATATCTTTGAACCAGTTATGGAGGCATGGATCAGCAGGATTCCACTGAAAGCTTCTTCCAGCAGGTCCCAGTCTATATGATCTGGCATCATCTGACATCACTGATAATATACCTCACCTATAGCATAACAGCAATTAACCCATTATTCTAGATTAGCATACCAATCATTTTTTTAACCTGCAGTTGTCATAAATAGTACTCAATGAAAATTAAACACATAGTCATGGCTCTTTCTTCGCATTCAGCATGCTTGACCACATTCCTGAACTACAAGCTTAAAAGTGTTCTCCAATTTTTGTAAATGTACACATTTTGAAGAAGCTTTTTGTCTTGCTCTCATCAGGATAATTTGTAAGAATACCAATTTAAAAGTACATTTAAGGTCATGTGACAACCATTCTACATCTTTACACACTTATCTCACTTACCATAAATTCCAACACATTCCATTGTCTTACATATTCACTTACCTACCCAACCCCCTTGTCTGACTTAGCCTCTTGCACAATTCCAATGTACATTGTCTTCTGTACATGGCAATTCTCACTTTACCGCTTTTGGTTCAGAGCCCTCCAGTTGCAACACTTCAAGTAACATCCAAGTATTTTCTGATGTTTGAACAGAAATTGATAAGGATAAGCTTTATATGCTAGAACATAGAACATAGAATACAGAACAGTACAGGCCCTTCAGCCAACAATGTTGTGCCAAACATTTATCTTAATATAAGATCAACCTAACCTACACACCCCTCAATTTACTGCCATCCATGTGCTTATCCAGCAGTCGCTTAAATGTCCCTAATGTCTCTGACTCTACTATCACCACTGGCAGTGCATTCCATGCACCCATCACTTTCTGCATAAAGAACCTACTTCCCCTATACCTTCCTCCAATTACCTTAAAATTATGATCCCTCCTGAGAGCAATTTCTGCCCTGGGGAAAAGTCTCTGCGTATCTGCTCTATCTATGCTTCTCATTACCTTGTACACCTCTATCAAGTCATTTCTCTTCCACGTTCTCTCCAGTGTGAAAAGACCTAACTCACTCAATCTCTCTTCATAAGACATGCCTCCAATCCAGGCAGCATCCTGGTATATCTCCTCTGCACCCTCTCTAAAGCATCTACATCCTTCCTATAATGAGGTGACCAGAACTGGACACAATATTCCAAGTGTGGTCTAACCAGGGTTTGATAGAGCTGCAGGAAAACCTCGCGGCTTTTAAACTTAAACCCTCTGCTAATAAAAGTCAAATACCATATGCCTTCTTAACAACCCCAACAACTTTGAGGAATCTATGTACATGGGCCTCAAGATCCTACTGTTCCTCCTGTCTTTAAGCTTGTATTCAATATCAAATTCAACCTTCCAAAATGAATCACTTTGCATTTACCCAGGTTGAACTCCATCTGCCACTTCCCAGACTAGCTCTGTATCCTGTCATTGTCTAGTTGTAGCCTGCAACAGCCCTCAACGCTATTTACAACACCACTGACCTTTGTGTCATCGGCAAATTTACTAACCCACCATTCTACTTCTTCATCCAAGTCATTTATAAAAACTACAAACAGCAGAGACCCAAGAACAGATCCCTGCGGGTCACCATTGGTCTCTGATCTCCAGGTGGAATACTTTCCATCCACTACCACTTGCTGTCTTCTTTCGGCCAGCCAATTCTGTATTCAGACAGTCACATTTCCCTGTATCCCATACCTCCTAACTTTCTGAATGAGTCTACTATGGGGAACATTTATGAAATGCCTTACACATCCACCATATCCACCACATCCACCACTCAATCTTCATCAGCTTGTCTCGTCACATCCCCAAAGAACTCAATAAGGCTTGTGAGCCATGACCTGCCCCTCACAAAGCCATGCTGACTATCTTTAATCAAACTATGTTTTTCCAAATTGTCATAAATCTTGTCTCTCAGAATCCTTTCCAATACCTTGCTTACCACAGATGTAAGACTGACTGATCTGTGATTCTCAGAGGTTTCCCTATTCCCTTTCTTGAACAGAGGAACAACATTTGTTTCCCTCCAATCATTCAGTACTATTCCTGTGGAGAGTGAAGATGTAAAGATCATCACCACAGGCACGGTAATCTCATTCCTTGCTTCTCATATTAACTTTGGATAAATCTGGTCTGGCCCTGGGGATTTATCTATTTTGATGCTTTACAGAATTTCCAGCAAATTCACTTTCTTAATATCAATCTATTCAAGCTTATTAACCTGGACCACGGTGTTCTCACTATCAACAAGGTCCCTCTCTCCAGTGAATGTTGAATGTTGAAACTTATTTAGGGCCTCCCTTACGTCTTCAGTCTCCAGGCACTAGTTCCCTCCAATATCCCTGTTCAGCCCTACCCTCTCTCTGATCATTCTCTTATTCATCACGTAAGTGTAAAATGCCTTTGGGTTTTCCTTAATCCTTCCCGCCAAGGCTTTTTCGTGCTCCCACCTAACTCTCCTCAGTCCATTTTTGTGTTCTTTCCTAGGTGCCATGTAATCCTCTAAAGCTCTGCCAGATCCTTCCTTCCTCAACATTAAGTAAGCTTTCTTCATCCTCTTGATGAGAAGCTCCTCCTGTCATCCAAGGCTGCTTCACCTTACCAGTCCTTGCCTGTCTCAGTGGAATAAAATTATCCAACACTCGCAACAAATGCTCTTTAAACAGCCTCCACATTTCTGTTGTGCATTTCCCACAACAGTTGTTCCCAATTTATACTCCACAGCTCCTGTCTAGTAGCGGTATAATTTCCCCTCCCCCAATTAAATACCTTCCCATGCCGTCTGTGCCCATCACTCTCCATGGCTGTGAGGAAGATGAGGCAGTTGTGGTAACTGTAACTAAAATGGTCAATGGATATTTTTTATGAGAAAGGCTTATCGTGTGGTGCCTCGAGTGTAGTGCTGTTTTAAGATGCATCTTCACCAGTGTTAGCATCCTCATATTGGGTACATTTGTTACCACCATTGTTTTTATCTATTAGAGATTTACAGGACCCATTAGGTCGGATGTGGTGGAAGAGAGTCTTGTCTTAAACAAGTTTATTTCATGATAGTAATCAAATAAAAGTTACATTGATGTGCTTAACTTTGTTAGATTAGATTAGTCTCCATAATAATGTTACAAAATTAGCTCCAGGATTTTGACCCATCAAGAGTATCTTGGAAGGGGAACTTGTAGGAGGTGGTTTCCTCAAATGTATCTTGTCCGTCTAGATGGTAATGATCATCGGTTTGGAAAGTGCTATGTGAGGAACTTTGGTAAATTCCTGCAGTTGTAACTGACCTCATCCTCTCCCTGTCTCATGCTGTTGGAGTTGCAGCCATCCAGGCAAGTGGGGAATATCCCAGCACACTCTTGACATGTCCTTTGTAGGTAGTGGACAGGTTTTGGGAGTCAGGAGATCAACTCCTCATCACAGAATTCCTAGCTTCTGACCTAATCTTGTAATCACAATATTTATGTGACTCGAAACCCAGAATGTTGATCGGGCGAGATTTAGCAATAATAAGGTTACTGAATGTAAAGGGGGAAATTATTACATTCTTTCTTGTTTGAAACAGTTGTTGCTTGACATTTGTGTTGAATGTTTATTGCCAGTTATTAGTCCAAGTCTGGATATTGTCCAGATCTTGCTGCACATTGATAGGGACTGCTTCAATATGTGAGCACTTATGATTGGTGCTGAATAAAGTGTAACCATCAGTGAAGATCTCACTTTTTTGACCTAATAGATGGAAGGACATACATTAAACAGTTGATGATTGTGCTAATGACACTATCTTGACAGACTACTGAAGTATTTCCTTGGACTGATATAATTGACTAACAATGATGTCAACCATTTTTCTTTATGTGAACAATTCTCCCCTGTTTCTAATTGACTCCAGTTTTGCTTGAACCTCTTTATGCCACAGTTGGTCAAACTCTATCTTGATGTCAAGGGCAATCAATCTTATCTCACCTCTGGAATTCAGCTCTTTTATCGATCTTTGAACAAAACCTGTAATAAGTTTAGGAGCTAAGTGCCCCTGAAGGGACACAAACTGAGTCTGTGAGCAGGATATCGCTGAAAACATATTGCTTGACGGTATTGTCAAAGAGTCCTTCCTTTACTTTTTTGATAATTTTGAAGAATTGATTGTGTGATAATTGGCTGGATGGGATTATCATTTTTTTTGTGGGCAGGATACACTTGGTAATCTTCCATATTGTTGCGTAGACGGCAGTGGTGTTGCTGGACTCAGCCAGTTTGGCTCCGGCTACAGTTAGCTTTCACACATTCTTTAGCACTTCTGGTGAAATGTTGTCATGGCCCATAAATTTATCAGTATCCATTTGCTTCAGCTCATTCTTGACATCATGTAGTGTGAATACAATTGTTTGAATTGTGATTCTGGGCTTCTCAGAAGGCTGCTGGGTTGCATCATCAACTTGGCACATCTAGCTGAAGCTGGAGGGAAATGCTTAGCCTTGTCTTTTGTATGACATGCTGTGCTCCCTCATCGTTGAGATGGGGATATACAGTTTTCCAGCAAAATTCATGACTGGATTTAATGAGAATACAGAGCTGAGATCTTAGCCATTGGTTGTGGGATGGCTTATTGCTAACAGACTGAACAGAGGTATTCTATAAAGTGGTCACCCAGTCTACATTTGCTCACCATTGTAGCAGACACCATATTGTGGGCTGTTGATTATATTGAAAAATGTCTGTCATGCTGAAAGTGCCAGAGTTGGTGGAGATAATTCTTTGAATAAAAGGCTGGTAGGGGCAGCAAGTTAAGTGGAATCCTATAGTGGCTCTGGGAGGAAGGAGCAAGGCTGAGTACTTAAGAGTGGAAAAATGGTTCAGCATGATTGAGATAATGACAATGGGGAGAAATCCTCAGTTAAGGAAAAAGGAAATCAAATCAAAGGCAAAATTTGGATTGTAGCGTCATCAGAACAGATGTGATGGAGACGGGGAAACTAGGAGAATGGAATGGAATTCTCAGAGGAAGCAGAATGTAAGGAAATAATCAAGGTATATAGTCAAGGAGATTAATTTAAGTTTGCACCATACATGTTTTCATCATTTCAATTAGATTTTACAACAGTGTTTGTTGGAGCTGCCCATATTTCAAAGACATAAATGGCCAGCAAGAAATAAACAGAATTAAGAAGCCTGCTCTAGCATTTAGACACAAAATGACAGAAAAGTGATTCAAACAGAATTAAAAGACTGATCCAGCATTCATGTGAAACAAAAGTACCTTTGAGAAGGAGCTATTCTGAGACAAAGGGAGTATTGCATGGACAGCAGCTCCAAAGACTGTTGATAAAGACAGTCTGAATATTTGTAACAAACACAGATGAACTAGAAGGACTGTGGTTCATAAAAATCTGAAGGATTAAACAAGTTTATTGAACTACAACAAGTGATTGATTCTAACCTCATTAATGAAATGATATTGTCACAGTAGTTGGAAAGAATCAATCAGAAGAATACAATAAATCTCAATCCATACGACAGTTAGCCTAACAGCAGCCAAATTTATTTCACAGGAATTCTTAAATAAAATTTACTCATGATATTAATAAATAGGTTCAAGTTAAAGATTCTTCAGATGATCAAAGAGATAGATCTCACATAATTATAGATACAAGTTTACAGCAAGATATATTGACAGAAATAAGCTGTAAAACATGCCACCTAACTAACTTTATATCAAAATTAATATTATGAATCTTATAGCAGGTAGAAACAACTGTCTTTGTATTTTTATATATAATTAGGACAGTGGGAAAATATAAGAGGAGTAACAGAATTGATAGAGATAGTAAGGAAAACAATCGGTAACAGAATTCAAGCAGTTCTTAGAGATAAGGAAGTCTGGAATTCCTTTTTAATGGAATACAGTTAGTAACTTTGGAATGCAAATTAATAGGTTGATTAGAAAGATCCCAGGCCTGGAAATTACAATGTCTGTTAAACATCATGAGACCATGGAAACCTAGGGCAGTCCATAGTAGTGCTTATCATTGATTTCACAGGATTGGATGCATACAATAAACGGAAGGACAGAGTGACCATATTGTATGTGATTATTATAATAAAATGTATAAAAACATTTTGTCTCACTGTGAACATCAGAGCGTGCCATTAATCTCTCTTCTGATCTGAGCTGTGGGTTAAGGGAATCACTGGGTTCTCATGTTGAGGCCAGATTCATGGAAGATCTTGGTCCACTCTCCGCATTAACCAATTCTTGCTTGAATAAAGTATGCCTTGTGCCTGAATCCTGTCTGCCTTCTGAGTGTTTGTCCTCAGTCAGAGATTGCACTCCAACAGCATATAACTGGAGTTAGATCACAGATCAACCATAATCTCATTGAAGGGCACAAGGGGTTGAATGCAAAATGGTCTGTTCCTGTTCCAATGTAGCTAACCTACTAATATTTCAATGACATGATTGAAGATTTTAAAATAAATCATGTGATGTAAGTATTGATAGATAGATCAGTATTTGGTGACCACTCCTAACTGCTCTTGAGCAGTGTTGAGCCACCTTCTCGATCTGCCTCAGTCTATGAAATGTAGGTATACTTGCAGTGCAGTTAAGGAGGGACATTCAGCATTTTGCCTCAGTGATAGTGAAGGAACGGTGATATAGTCCCAAATCAGAATATTGACTGTCTCAGAGTAGAACCTGCTCGTGTCGGTGTTCCGAAGCAAGTGATCTCCTTGTCTAGCTCATAGAGGTTATTGAATTGGAAACTGCTGCTGAAGGAACATGGTGAGTTGCTACAGTGGATCTTGTAGATGGTATTCATTGCACCTACTGTGCATCAGTGGAGGAGGGAGAGAATATTTAATGTGGTGAATGGGATGCAAATCAAGCAGACTATTTTGTCCCAGATGAGGGTTGGGATTCTTCAGTGTTGTTTGAGCTGCGTTCAGTGTAGCTCTAGTCCAAGCAGGTCACACTGGACTTGTAGGAAACCATTTTATGCCTGTAAAATGGGTGTAAATAACTTAATTTATAGGCCCTGATGTTTCTATTCCATTCTGTATTATTATTCTACTCATGGACTTAGCAGTCTCTTTTATGTTTAGCAACGTCTTTTCTTTCTTTGGAAATGCATGCACTGGGAATTCTCCACATATTTCTTCCAATGAGCACAGTAAATTGTAGAGTATGCTTTTAGATCTGGGTTTATGTTGATGATCTAACAAATTATCAGGATAAAGTCGAAAGATGTGCAGGGCAGGTGAATTGGCCATACTAAATTGTTAGTCAGAGGCGAAATGGATCTGGGTGGGTTGCTTTTTGGAGGGTCTGTATGGACTGTTTGGACCGATGGGCCTGTTTCCACACTGTAGGGAATTAGTCTAATCAAAACCCTGAGATAAGTAGCATTTACATTATTCCAAAGAAAATTAATCCAAGTAATATGAACAAAACCATCTAAAACTGCACAAATACATTGGAACAATATTCTAAAATCTAATATATACCTTCTTTAGTCACAGTCAGTATACTTACTAGTGTCACCATTCTAAACACTAATACTTTTTCAACTATGTGTTTCAAGGCATTAGTAACTGAAATGTTATTCACTGTACAATGTAACTACTCTCTTCAGAATGTTGTGGCTGTTGGTGTTAGGAATCATGTAGTCATGAGTGGTTGTGTCCAATTGAAAGTAACTTCCATCAGCATACATCATTATGCCCGATTCTAACTTTAACAAATATTGGTAGATGTTTTCATGTCAATACAAAATAAATGTATCTAATAAAATACAGAGCATTGAGACACGTTTATTGAACTAAAGCCCAGTCAAGTCAAATGTTAGTTTTTTGTTAACTTCTTTGATTGTCATGAAAAATTAACTTTGACCCCTTTTCACCCTATTCCCTTCAATAAGACAGAGACAGATAAAAAGGGAATGTCGTTGTCCTGTACTCTATTTATTCCAAGTCACTTGATTTTTTTTAGAGATGGGATGTTCCTATCAGAACACAGGTGGAACTTTGAGAGTACACTTCAAGTGGGGTTGTCTGACATTGTTATGATATTTTGCTGCTAAACTAATGCCAACTCCACCATTTGCCAACAAACCCACGAGTTGTTTGAATGTGGGCATTTTACAATCAATTTCAAAGGATCAGCTTCTCCTCTTACATAATGCTTTAAAGAATTTTCAGTGACATTTACCATGTTCAAGTTCTTAGGCATTGTGACCTTAATTAATAAAAGTTCTGTCAATTGTTCTTGTAAGATTTAAAACATAAAAGTACATTGCATTTGTTTCATTATGGGAATTGTTAAGAAACATCACTCATCCAAAGTAATGTCAAGTCCTCAACATGGTCAGCAACCAATTGCAGCAGTTGACAGCATATTGTTTCTTACAGTCGAGAATACTTCAGCCTTGAAAGTTCACTTGTCCTTTCATGGAGATAGGGTAAAGTGAAGAGATAGGAATGTTAACTATTAGTCTCAAAGGTCAAATGTTAGTCATCTGAAAACAGCTTGTTTAACTGTTAATATCACTTTAATGAACTGAATGAGTTTAAAGAGAAGGCACATACATTCAAATGTTTAAATACAAATGCCATGATATCACTGCTGATTGAATTTGTTCTTCATCCTAAGGAAAGGTATTTAAATGCATCTCAGTGTCATTAAATATAATTAGCTATTCATGTGTGTTTTTAAATGCCTAAGTAATTCTCTTAGAAATGTTCTGACACCACACAGAGCCAAAGAGTTATAGGGATGTACAGACTCTTTAGTCCAACATTTCCATGCCGATCAGATATCTGAAATCAATCTAGACCCATTTGCCAGCATTTGGCCCATATCTCTCTAAATCTTTCTTATTCATATATGAATCCAGAAGTCTTTTAAATATTATAATTGTACCAGCCTCCATCACTTCCTCTAGCAGTTAATTTCCATTCATGCACCACACTCTAAATGAAAAAAATTGCCGTTTGGGTCCCTATTAAATCTCTCCCCTCTCACCTTAAACCTGTGTACTTTAGTTTGGACTCCATCATGTCAGGGAAAAGACCTTGTCCATTTACCCTATCCCATGTCCCTCATGATTTAATAAACATCTATAAAATAACCCTCAGCCTCCGATGCTCTAGGGAAAACAGTTCCAGTCTGTTCAGCCTCTTTCTATAGCTCAAAACCTTCAATCCTGGCAACATCCTTGTAAATCTTTTCTGAACCCTTTCAGGTTTCACAACATCTTTCCTGTAGCAGGGAGACCAGAAGTGCACGCAATATTCCAAAAGTGGCCTAACCATTGCCCTGCACAACCACAGCATGACATCTTAACTTGTATACTCAATACTCTAACCAATAAAGGAAAGCATACCAAATACCTTCTTCACTATCCTATCTACTATGACTCCACTGTCAAGGAATTATGAACTTGCATTCCAAGGTATCTTTGTTCAGCAACACTCCCTGGGCCTTACCATTAAGAGGATTACTCCTGCCTGATTTGCTTTTCCAAATTGCTGCACCTTACATTTATTTAAATTAAACTCCATCTGCCATTCCTTGGCCACATGGCAGATCTAATCAAGATCCTGTTGTACTCTGCGGTAACCTTCTTTGCTCTCCATTACATTCCCAATTTTGCTATCATCTTCAAACTTATTAATATATCTCCTGTGTTCACATCCAAATTATTTATATAAATTTTGAACATCAGTGGACCCAATGCCGATCCTTGTGGCCTACCACTGGTCACAGGCCTCCAGTCTGAAAAGCAACTATCAACCACCACGCTTTGTCTTCTATCTTTGAGCCAGTTCTGGATCCAAATAGCGGGTTTGCCCTGTACTCCATGTGATCTAACCTTGCTAGCTAGACTATCCTTGTTGATTCCATATAGATCACATCCACCGCTCTGCCCTTATCAATCCTCTTTGTTACTTCTTTAAAAACACAATCAAGTCAGTGAGACATGATTTCCCATGCACAAATGCCATGTGGACTATACCTAATCAGTCTTTACATTTCCAAATTCATGTAACTCCTGTCCCTCAGCTTTCCCTCCAACAACTTGCCCACCACCGTTTTCAGGCTTACTGGACTATAGTTCCCTGGCTTTTCCTTGCCACCTTTCTTAAATAGTTGTACCAACCTCCAGTCTTCGGGCACCTCACCTGTGGTTATCGATGTTACAGCAAAGGCCCAGCTAACACTTTTTTAGCTTCCCATAGAGCACCAGGGTACACCTGATCAGATCCTGAAGATTTATCCCCCGTTATGCATTTTAAGACATCCAGAACCCTATCCTCTGTAATATGGATATTTATCATGATGTTGCTATTTATTTCCCCATGTTCTATAGCTTCCATATCCCTCTCCACAGTAAACACTGATTCATAGCTACCATCATAGAACATGGCAGATCATGAGACTGTAGTGAAGACAAGCTGCCAAATTTTTGCTGATGACAACATAAGTTTTTTTTTAGCTGAAGTGGAATTAAGGCAGAGCAATAAAAATATTGCCTTTTTCAATTCTTGCCCTTGATGTTGAATTCCACTTTTAAGGTTACATTCAGTATCGTAATTTTTAGCCTGATGATTCAGTTTCCTGAAGGCAGTGTTCATTAAAGAATGTTTCAAAGTGTGTCACATCATTTCCATTGTTTTTGAAGATTATCTGTTTTTACTATAAATAATTTTGCACTGGAATATTTCAGACACAGCAGTTTAAATGTTAATGACAACATTGTTGCACCATTTTGTATTTATTTATCATCAATACTGACAAAGAATCATAAATTAACAGTCCTGGTTATGTGGAACATCCAGCATAACTATCTTTGAAAATGAAAGCCAATTATTTACATATTTGTCAGCAATCATTCTATGAAGGGATGGAGAGAAATACAGAAGGAGGCAAGAAGATGCAGAGGGAGGGAGGGAAATACATTGAGACGAGAAAAAGTCTGCAGGAAAAAAGAGAGAAATTCAGGAAGTGAAGGAGTTAGACAGGAAGAGTGGGTTGTAGTTACAGAGGGAGGGAAGGAGCTATAATCATCAGATAGATTTAGGAACATCACACATGACTGTATCCACTCTCAGAAGGTATGTGTAATAACTTGTTCAAATTGAGTCATATTCAAGATGCATTTCAATAGCTCAGCAACACATTTACTACAGGCTTCCGATCCTGTTTCCACTTCTCTGAAACTTGTGTCTCAAAGATTTTGTCAACATAACTTAGGAACAGATCATTAGATGTCATGCATTACAAATTCTTATCAACCATACTGCCCCATACAAAACCTGTCTAACAGCTGAAGACCTTTTAAACATCAAAAATAACCTTATTTTCTTCAAATATTATAAAATTCCTGACGTGTTTCACTTTCCAACAGACTTCAGATCATTTAGATAATCTTTAACTTATTTAAACTGACCATCAAAATTAGCATTTACAACATGCATTCCCAAGTTCCTCCCAGACCATGTATTAAAAGATTTTAAACAAAGTCATTGACTCAAATTTGTATCTTCAGGGGATTGAGGTAAAGTTGATAATTTTGTTGTGGTTCTGGTCGCCGAGCTGGGAATTTGTGTTGCAGACATTTCGTCCCCTGTCTAGGTGACATCCTCAGTGTTTGGGAGTCTCCTGTTAAGCACCTAAACAGGGGACGAAATATCTGCAACACAAATTCCCAGTTCGGCGAACAGAACCACAACAACAAGCACCCGAGCTACAAATCTTCTCACAAATTTTGAAGTTGATCATTTTATTTTAATTTGTTTGGTGTGCCTTATTTCTCTATAATTGGTCTGGATAGTAAATCACAGATGTGGCTGTAGCACTTGGTCATTAAGTGTTCTTCTCCATGCAATTGCTCAAGAATCAGAAATACTCTGACCTTGTGACACTTTACAAAGAGGAAAATCCTCCACATTGACAAACTGAGCAAATCTCAATCAGCAAGCAGTTCAGAAAACAAATGGTACGTTGGCCTTCACTGCAAAGATATCTTGCTGCAGTTGTACAGGACCTTGGTGAGACCACACCTAGAATATTATTTGCAGTCTTGGGCTCCTTATCCAGGAAAGTATATAATTCCCAGAGTGAGAGTTCAGTGCAGACTCACAGGCTTTTTCCAGGAATGGCAGGTTTGTCATATGAGGAGTGATTATGTCAATTAGACTTATATTATCTGGAGTTTTGAGGAATGAAAAGGGATCTCACTGAAACATAAAATTCTGACAGGGATGGACAGACAGATACAGGGATGATAATTTCCCCCTTGCTGTGGGATCTAGAGCAAAGAATTATCATTCTCAGGATACAGAGTCGAAATGTGTGGCGCTGGAAAAGCATAGCAGCTCAAGCAGTTCCTGATCCTAAGAGCAGGAGAATTAATATTTTGGGCATAAGCCCTTCATCAGGAATGTGAGGGGGGAGTTTGGGGGGAAGGGGCTGAGAGATAAATGTGGGAATAGGGGGGAGGTAGCTGGGAAGGCGATAAGTAGATGCACGTGTGGGGTGATCATGATAGGTTGGAGCGGATGGTGGAACAGATAGGTGTGAAGGAAGACGGACAGGTAGGATAGTTCAAGAGGGCAGTGCTGAGTTGGAAGGTTGGATCTGGGATGAGGTGGGGGGAGACGGGGCATAAGGAAACCAGTGAAGTCGGTGTTGATGCCGTGTGTTTGGGGGGAGCCAAGCAGAAGATGGGGCGTTCTTTCTCCAGTCGTTGGGTGGCTTGGATTTGGCAGTGATACAGAGTGTGCTATTTATGATGGAAATGAGGAGAAATTTCTTACTTAGAGGATGCTGAGCTTGTAGAATTCTCTACCATATAAGGTGGTGAAACATAAGTCACTAAATATGTTTAAGAAAGAAATAGATAGATTTCCAGACATTAAACCCATTGAGGGGTCTGAGGAGAGAGCAGGAGCTTGGAATTGCGATTATGGATCAGACACAATCAGAATGAATAGCACAGTCAGTTTAATGGGCCAAATACCATACTATTGTTCATATGTTTCAAAGTTCTGTCACCATCTCCAATATTGACTAGCTGTTTGTCTTCCCATTTGTCTCAATAGTAACTTCTTCACATGGTGAGTGCTTGCAGTTTAGTAGGACTTTTTCCAATGCTTTTTGTTTATCTATTGCTTTCAGCAAAGTTCTTCTAGAATAAGATAGAAGAAGATAAATATGTACCCCCTACACATTCTCAAGCCACGTATGTCCTAGCTTGCCCAGATGAAAAAGAAGAAGCCAATGTGGTTGAAGATTTGAAAGTGCAATAGCAGTTTTTGAGGATGAGAGCAGAAACAGAAAGGGGAAGCAGCAATTTTTTCTCTTCTGACTGTGAACAAGCAAGGAAGCAAAATAGATTAGGACTTATTGGATAGATATAGAGGTGGTTCCCTGAAAGGCTGTGCAGAAACAATGGAAAATCTGATGGAAATGTAATCTTTGGCACTCTTCAAGAAATGTTCCGTGACTTTCTACACTGTAGTCAGGAGAAAGTGAGGTCTGCAGATGCTGGAGATCAGAGCTGAAAATGTGTTGCTGGAAAAGCGCAGCAGGTCAGGCAGCATCCAGGGAACAGGAGAATCTACGTTTCGGGCATAAGCCCTTCTTCAGGAATGAAGAAGGACTTATGCCCGAAATGTCGATTCTCCTGTTCCCTGGATGCTGCCTGACCTGCTGCGCTTTCCCAGCAACACATTTTCAGCTCTACACTGTAGTCAGGCCCTAGGGAAAGTGTTGTGTGCATTAAGATCTTGTGCTATTCCTTGCAATTACCCTACACAATCATACTTTGGCACCTCCTTGAGAGGAAGATCTTTGTCCTCCTCTGCTGCAAACTCTCTATGCTCTCACCTTAGTGTCCTGCAGAAAACTTTGGTTCCTTAGACACACACACACACACACACAGGCACAGGCACAGGCACACACAGGCACAGGCACACACAGGCACAGGCACACACACACACACACGGGCACAGGCACACATACACACACAGGCGCACACACAGGCACAGGCACAGGCACACGTACGCACACCGGCACAGACAGACACAGATACACAGGCACACACACACTCAACGCTTCTTTGGCCTTTATAAAATTGGGTTGATCATCAGCTATTGATTTCTGGCAAATAACTGAAAACAATTATCTTCACCATTGAGTAACTCATATAGGATACAATGAACTGGATGTAATGCAACTTTTCTGCAAGAGTAGCATCAGAGAGTATCACATTCAAATGGAGTATTAAAAAGGTGCTGTGTAGATCAGAAAGTGTGATTTTGTTTTGTTCTGAAAATGTCAGATTAGAATTGATTGCAGGTGATGTTATCAGTTGAAGACAATTTATTTTAGCTACTTTACAATACCTTACTTATTTCAAATGCATTAACACCTCAGTTAAAACAGTGGAAAGTGTAATTTGAAGCAAACGTTTTAAGCATTCGCAATACCAACTGCAATTTCCAAGTTATTAAAATTTCAAGATCAGTATCAAATTCCATTTCAATAAATAATCTAATACTTTTGACTGAAATTGCATTTACAAATAAAAATGTATTTTATTGAAGTTTGCTCCCTGGTCTTCCAGTTCCTCACCTGCATTATTCTGCAGCAGAACATTTCAGCAGGAAAGCCAAACATAGTCAGTGAGATATCATTGGTGTAAAACAGAATGCTTCAGTAGTTATGTACAGTGCACAAGGTCACAACTATTGTGTAGAGGATAATCAGTGCCTCACTATGAAAAATCAATAAGTCTACAGAATTGAAATTCAGACTAAGTAAATCATAAACAAAATGATAGAACACGTAATCTTAAGAAATATTAACATTTGAGAATGCAATGTCATTAGCAGGATCAAAATATAAATCTTGTTGATCCTACAACTTCTTTTGAAGAGTTATGAGCCACTCACAGTCATAAGAAATAGGACCAGAAGTAGGCCATTCAGCCCATCAAGCCTTCTTTGCCACCGAATGAGATCATGGCCAATTTGATAATCCTCAACTCCACTTTCCTGGCTTTCCCCCATAACCCTTACAGATTAAAATCTGTCTATTTCAGCTTTGAAAACACAAATGATCCAGCCTCATCAGCCCTCCTTGGTAAAGAATTCCACAGATTCACAACCGTCTGAGAGAAGAAAGTCTTCTTCATCTCTGTCATTAATGTGTGAACACTTATTCTGAGAAAATGACCTCTGGTCCTAAATACTCCCACAAGGGGAAACAATAGTTTTTGTACCTTTCCTGTCAAACCCCCTAAGAATTTTGTATGTCTCAATAAGATGTCTTTTATTCTTCTAAACTCTGACGAGCACAGGCCCAATTTAGTCAACCTGTCCTAACGAGAAAGTCTCTCCATACCTGGTATCAGCCTAGTTCACTTTCTCTGGACTGTCTCTAATGCCAGAATGTATTTCTTCAGATAGAGTCCGAAAACACTTTATAGTACTCAAACTGATCAGTCTGTCCAGTGCATTGTATAGTTCAAAGTTTGTGCGAAGATTTGTAGCTCGGGTGCTCGTTGCTGTGGTTCTGTTCGCCGAGCTGGAAGTTTTTGTTGCAAACGTTTCGTCCCCTGGCTAGGCGACATCATCAGTGCTTGGGAGCCTCCTGCGAAGCGCTTCTTTGATGTTTCCTCCGGTGTTTATAGTGGTCTGTCCCTGCCGCTTCTGGTTGTCAGTTTCAGCTGTCCGCTGTAGTGGTTGGTATATTGGGTCCAGGTCGATGTGTTTGTTGATGGAGTTTGTGGATGAATGCCATGCCTCTAGGAATTCCCTGGCTGTTCTCTGTCTGGCTTGCCCTATGATAGTAGTGTTGTCCCAGTCGAATTCATGTTGCTTGTTGTCTGCATGTGTGGCTACTAAGGATAGCTGGTCGTGTCGTTTTGTAGCTAGTTGATGTTCATGTATGCGGATTGTTAGCTGTCTTCCTGTTTGTTCTATATAGTGTTTTGTGCAGTCCTTGCATGGTATTTTGTACACTACATTAGTTTTGCTCATGTTGGGTATCGGGTCCTTCTTTCCGGTGAGTTGTTGTCTGAGCGTGGCTGTTGGGTTGTGTGCCGTTATGAGTCCTAGGGGTCGCAGTAGTCTGGCTGTCAGTTCCGAGATGCTCCTGATGTATGGTAGTGTGGCTAGTCCTTTTGGTTGTGAAATGTCCTTGTTCCGTGGTCTTTCTCTTAGGCATCTGTTGATGAAGTTGCGCGGGTATCCGTTTTTGGCGAATACCTTGTATAGGTGTTCCTCTTCTTCTTTTTGCAGTTCTGGTGTACTACAGTGTGTTGTGGCCCTTTTGAATAGTGTCCTGATGCAGCTTCGTTTGTGTGTGTTGGGGTGGTTACTTCCATAGTTTAGGACTTGGTCTGTGTGTGTGGCTTTCCTGTATACCCTTGTAGTGAATTCAGGAACAATGGACTGACAGAAGAGACACAACAAACAGTGAGACAAACTGTCGTACCTATGATAATAAGGAAAAGACAAACACATAACCTCAACACCAAGGAGAGGGAAGCACTGAAATCACTAAGAAATGATAAGAACATAATCATACTACCAGCAGATAAAGGCAGAATGACGGTCATCCTAGATAAATCTGATTACATCCAAAAAGCACAACAACTACTTGCAGATATCAACACCTACCAAATGAAGGAATTTGACCCCACACCACAACTCACCAATAGGATAAATAACATACTAAGGAATCTACAAAAAAATGGACAGATAACCAGAGCTGACCTACAAAGAATGAAAACGGAAAGCAACAACACCCCCAGATTCTATGGATTACCTAAAGTACACAAACCAGACATCCCACTCAGACCCATCGTATCACTAACAGGGACACCATCATACAAACTGGCCAAAGAACTACAACAGAAACTGAAACTCCTGGTCAGCGGATCCAAACACTCTATACAATCAACACAGGAATTCTTGGACATCATCAGAAATATACACATAGACAAAGAAGAAACCATGATATCATTCGACGTGACGGCACTGTTCACTTCAATTGACAAAAACCCTAGCCAGAGAAACAATAGCCAACCTACTGGACATACAGAACAGAAAACAGGACGCTGAACCTATCAACAAAGACGGCATACTTAAACTACTGGACTTGTGCCTCACAACACACTTCACATTCAACAACCAGATATACGAACAAATCAACGGAACACCCATGGGATCACCAATCTCGGGACTCATAGCAGAGGCAGTTATGCAAAGGTTAGAACAAACAGTCCTACCACAAATTCAACCCAAACTCTGGGTCAGATATGTCGATGACACGTTTGTAATCATTAAAAACACGGAAATAGAAAAAACACACCGGATCATCAATGCCACACTCACAGGAATCCGATTCACGAGAGAAGAAGAAAAGGATAGCCAACTCCCATTCCTAGACGTGATGGTACAGAGAACACCGAACGGAGAATTCACTACAAGGGTATACAGGAAAGCCACACACACAGACCAAGTCCTAAACTATGAAAGTAACCATCCCAACACACACAAACGAAGCTGCATCAGGACACTATTCAAAAGGGCCACAACACACTGTAGTACACCAGAACTGCAAAAAGAAGAAGAGGAACACCTATACAAGGTATTCGCCAAAAACGGATACCCGCGCAACTTCATCAACAGATGCCTAAGAGAAAGACCACGGAACGAGGACATACCACAACCAAAAGGATTAGCCACACTACCATACATCAGGAGCATCTCGGAACTGACAGCCAGACTACTGCAACCCCTAGGACTCATAACGGCACACAACCCAACAGCCACGCTCAGACAACAACTCACCGGAAAGAAGGACCCGATACCCAACATGAGCAAAACTAATGTAGTGTACAAAATACCATGCAAGGACTGCACAAAACACTATATAGGACAAACAGGAAGACAGCTAACAATCCGCATACATGAACATCAACTAGCCACGAAACGACACGACCAGCTATCCTTAGTAGCCACACATGCAGACAACAAGCAACATGAATTCGACTGGGACAACACTACTATCATAGGGCAAGCCAGACAGAGAACAGCCAGGGAATTCCTAGAGGCATGGCATTCATCCACAAACTCCATCAACAAACACATCGACCTGGACCCAATATACCAACCACTACAGCGGACAGCTGAAACTGACAACCGGAAGCGGCAGGGACAGACCACTATAAACACCGGAGGAAACATCAAAGAAGCGCTTCACAGGAGGTTCCCAAGCACTGATGATGTTGCCTAGCCAGGGGACGAAACGTTTGCAACAAAAACTTCTAGCTTGGCGAACAGAACCACAGCATTGTATAGTTTTATCAAAACCTCCCTGCTTTTATACTCCATTATCTTGAAAATAAAAGCTAACATTCAATTTCCTTCCCTACTGCTTATTGGACTTGGATGATAGTGTTCTCCATTTAAATAATATCCAGCTCCTCTATTCTTCCTGCCAAAGTGTATAACTTCACATTTTCTCACATTATATTCTATCATCTAAGTTTTTGCCCACTTAACCAGTCTATATCCCTCTACAGACTCTTTGTGTCATTTTCATTCACTTGTCTTCTCAACTATTTTGTGTCATCTGAAAATTTACTTTCCATATCCAAATCATTGATATATGTATTGTAAATAACAGTGGCCCCAACACTGAATTCTGAGTCATACCACTAATTGCAATTTTACTGTTACTATCACTTGCAAGTTTATACTCAAGGTATATTTTCTCCCCTTTTGTTATTTTTGGTCATCTTTTATTGTTTGCTAAAATCTACCCAATCTTCTGGCTTACCACTATGTCACAACTTTGATTTACATTAGTTAGTAACCCTCGCTCCATGCTACATCCAACACCACGGGCTCATCTTTTAAAATAATCTAATGTGCAGTATCTCATCAAACAGCTTCTGTGAATATAAATATATTATATCTAGTTCCTATTTATCTATTCTCAGAAGCTCTCGTAAATTTTTCAGGCATAATGTCCCTTCATAAAGTCATATTGCTTCTGCTTGATTATATTGCACATGAATAAAAATGCTCTGCTACTATATCCTTTATACTAGACTCTTGAAATAAGTCCACAGAAGCCAGTATTCTGTCACCAAGTCAACTTTTATTTAAACACGGGTAGTACTTGAGCCAGATCTCATTGTGTCAAAATGTCTGACACTGTCAGACAGGGCTTCCTGATTGCACCAGACTAACAGCCGTAATCAGAGATTTCATATTCTATGAGGTCTATCTGGCTGACCTTGTTACAGTCATGACAATTCTAACATTTTACCAATAACAGATGTTGTTAGCTGGCTTATAGTTACCTCCATTGCTGTCTCCTTCAAGTAAAGGTATTATATTGGAAGTTTTCCAATCTTCTAGACTTTTCCAGAGTCTAAGGATTCCTGGAAAATTACTACAAATAGATTGACCATCTTTTAATATCTTAGGATGTAATATATCAAGTCCAGAGGATCTATCAGTCTCTAGCACCTTTAGTTTTCCTAGCACTTTTCCTCTCATTTAATTATTTCATACATTTCCTCTTCTCCTTGAATATTTAACCATTTTAGATGTCTCCCACTGTGAAGATTGATACAAATTATTTGTTCAATTCCTCTGACATTTCCTGGTTCCCCTTATTATTTCTAAGAGACTTAAGTTCCCTTTGACTATTCTCTTACTTTTTATACATGTAAAGAAGCTCTTGTTTTCTGTTTTGAGATTAATTATAAGTTCACCCTCAAAGTTTATTTTCTCCAATTTTCTTACTTTTTGGTCATCTTTTGTTTTAATATGATTTATTGACATCACATGTATCTAAGTAAAGTGACAATATTTGTTTTGCGAGCAATACAGGCAGATAATAGCAAACAAGGACAGATCAGAGGGTGCTTCGACAGAATGAGACATACCAGGTTGTGGCTGCAGAGGAGATACACAAAGCAAGCTCAATATTAACAAGATTATCACTATTTGAAATTAGACAGGCCCCATTCAGCAGTCCAATAACAGCAAGGAAGATGTTGTTCTTGAACCTGCTGGGGCGTGTTCAAGCTTCTCTATTTTCTGCCTGATGGAAGAAATTGGAAGAGAGCATTATCAAGGTGGGAGGGGTCTTTGATGATATTGGCAGTCTTTCTGTGGCAACAAGAAGTATAAATGGAGTCCATGGATGGAAGGTTGACTTCCTTGATGGTCTGGACTTTGTACACGACTTTCTATAGTTTCTTACTGTTCTGAGCAGACCAATATGCACCTGGATTGAATGTTTGCTATAGTGCATCTGTAAAAGTTGGTGAGGGTTCTTCTTGACATGCTGAATTTCCTAAACTTCCTGAGGAAGAAGAGGCATTGTTGTACCTTCTTGACTGTCACACCTATGTGGGAGATCCATGATTGTCAGTTATTGTAGCTCCAAGGAACTTGATACTCTCAATCCTCTCCAACTCAGCTCCGTTGATGTTGATTGGGGTGTATACTCCACCTTTCTTCTAGAAGTCAATGATCAGTTCCTTCATTTTGCCAGCATTGAGAGAGAGGGGTTGCTCCCATTGCACCATGACACCAAGCCCTCTATCTCCTTTCTGTGTTCTGAGTCATCATTGTTTGATATCTGTCCCACCACGGTCAAGACATCAGCAAATCTGTAGATGGCATTTGTACAGAATTTGGCTACACAGTTGTGGGAGTACATGGAGTACAGTAGAGGGCTGAGAATGCATCCTTGTGGGGTGCTGGTGTTAAGGAGGAAGTGCTGTTATCCATATTCACTGATTGAGGGTTATGGGTCAGGAAGCTGAGGATCCAGTAGCAGGGACAGAATCAAGACCTAGCTCTTGGAGTTTTGAGATTAGTCTGGCAGGAATTATGGTATTAAATGCTGAGCTGTAGTCAATGAGTAGGAGTCTGCCACAGGAGTCTTTGTTATCCAGAAGTTCCAGGAATGAGTGTAGTGCTAGGGAAATGGTCTCCACTGTGCACCTTTTCACCAGTAGATGATGTAGAGGATTGAGAAAGACTGGGAGACTAGAGTTGATGTGGGCCAAACCAAGCCTCTCGAAGCACTTCATGTCTATGGAGGTCAGAGCCACTGGACGGTAATCATGAAGACACATTGCTTGTGCTTTCTTTGGTACTGGGATGATGGTGGTTTTCTTGAAGCAAGTGGAGACTTTGGATTGTGACAAAAAGAGGTTAAAGATGTCAGTGAATACCTCCACTAGCTGGTCTGCACAGGATCTAAGTGCACAGCAGAGGTCTCTATCTGGGCCCATTGCTTTCTTTGGGTTTAATCTCAGGAAGATCGTTTTGACACGTGCAGCAGTCAAGGAGGGAACGGGTGCATTTGTTTTGGCATGCGCATTTGAGGAACCGGCGGGGCAGGTGACATGGTGCCACTGGTAATCTGCTCGAATCAAGCATAGAAAGTATTCAGTGCATCAGAAAAGGATGTGTTTTTGCCTGCTATCTTGCTGTGCTTCATTTTGTACCTCATTACATTGTATCGGCCTTGCTTTTGTTGAGTTTAAAATATTTCCCAATCCTCTGGCTGACCACAAAGTTTTGTACGTTTTTTTTTCTTTCAATCTAACACTGATGTCAATATAGACAATGACTACTGGATCCTTTCTCTCCATTGCCAAGTTCTTCAGCCTCAAGGAGATGTCCTAAACCCTGGCACCATACTGGCAATGCAGCCTTCAGGACTCCTGCTCATGGTTGCAGAAAATGGTATCTACCTACCTAATTATATTGTATCCTCACACCAGTACATTCCTATGTACTTCCCCAACTTGAATGGCTCCTTGTTCCAAGTTACTTTGGTCATATCATTTTCACCGTTCGTGACATCCTTCCTCTTGATTGCGCAGCTTGCAATATCCTTGTAACTATTGAGACTCCTTCAATTTTAACCTACTGGAGAAAGTTCAGAAAAGGTTCACTAGGATGATCCCCAGTATGCCGGGACTATCATATGACCAAAGACTAAATTGGACGGAACTCTCCTCACTGGAATTTCAGATCAGTAATGTACAATTGAATGAGACAGCAGAACAAGGAATTGCTTAATCCAGTTCCTATTTCTTATGATCTATGTCCTTGAATTTTAACAGCCAGATCCCGGCAGCTACTTCCTTTAATTATCCTACCTTACTTACTTACCTAATCTGGGGATTTTACCTCTACAAACGGAACCTGTTGAGTGATACCAGTGGAGTTTCCATTTTGAATTAACTCCCAATAGTAGTCAGCCAGTAATTCATATGGCCTTCATATCTCTCAGCTGAGGTCCCACAGTGTTGCTGTGCTGGAAATATGATAATCTAGCTGAGAAGTGTTGTTCTCCAAGTCTTTGACACAGGTCAGCAACTAAAACCTCATTAGAGTGATCAGATTTTTTTTTTTTTTTTTTAATTTTTTTTTTAAACAAGTTACAAAACAATTTACAAAAAACATTGACAGCTGTACATGAAAGACAGCAGTTTTACAAGGGAGGGGAGCAGCAAAGCTAGGCCCCGAACCCTACCGTTCAACCATTTTACAGGGAGGAGGACAAACCTCAAATCCCAGTTCCACGTGTGACAAGACAATGACAATGACATTTATACATTAGACAATCAGATTTTTTTTATAGCTTCTAACAGGCCCTCAAGATAGGTTTTGGTTAACAGAAGATAGTCACAAGAACAATAATGAGTAATAACATGTTGCAGCATTGGCAGCCACACAAAATCATTGTTTTATGAAATCACAGAGAAACAAAGGGTGAGTTTGAAGTTTGACTTCACTTTTGTTAAAGCTCCAATTGAATTCAATATTTCACCTTCTCAGGGAATATGTTTATAACCACGAAGATGTCAAAAAAAAGTATAATAAATGATTGAAACGCTTAGCAAGTCTGGCAGCATTTGTGGAGAAAGGAAGAGTTAAGATTTCAGTCAATGACCACTCAACAGAACATTAACTCCAAATAAAAATAATTGACCAATTCCCAGGTGATAACATTGATTTAAGGGAATCCAGAATGCGACCATGTCTCAATCAAATTGGATAGATGGCAACATTGGCACAATGACTATAATTTATCTTTCCTTTTCAAATGCACCAACCCATAAAGTAAAGTTGTTTCTAAGTTATTTTACAAGTATGTTAAGAGGAAAATGAATAATAAAGGAAAGAAAAAGGTCCATTAAGTAACACAGAGGTAATTTATGCATGGACTAGAGGATGTAGGTCAGGTTCTAAGTGAATATTTTGGGTTGGTGTTCACTCATGAGAGGGACAATATAGGTATTGAAGTCATAGAGAAGTTCTGTGACATAAAGAAATTAGCATAATAGAGAGGAGTTTCTGAGTGGTCTGACAGGCTTGATAAATCTCCAAGGCTGATGAAATAGCTCCTAAACTGATTAGTGAAGCAAAGGAGGAAATAGCAGGGCTGCTGGCAAGATGTTTTAATTCCTCTCTGGCCATAGGACAGCTCTGGAGGACAATGTGGTTTTGTTATTCAGGTGGCAGAGTGGCTCAGTGGTTAGCACTGCTGTTTCACAGCCCCAGGGACCTGGGTTCAATTCCACCTTGGGCAACTGTCTGTGTGGAGTTTGCAAATTATCCCTGTTCTGCTCTGGTTTCCTCCCACAATTCACAGGTGTGCGGGTTAGGTGAATTGGCCAAGCTAAATTGCGTGTAGTGTTCAGAGATGTGTAGGTTAGGTGCATTAGTCAGGAGTAAACATAGGGTAGAGGAATGGGTTGGTTACCCTCTTTGGAGGGTCAGTGTGGACTCGTTGGGCTGAAAGGCCTGATTCCACACTGTAGGAATTCTAAGAGCAAAGGATAAACAAGGAAACTACATGCCAGTTAGTCTAACCTCAATGGTGAAGAAACTGTTGGAAGTAATTCTGAGGAAAATAATTAATCACATTTGGAGAGGCAGGAATTAATCAAGAAAAGTCAACATGGTTTTATTCAGGGGGGTACATATCTGACTAACTTTATTGATTTCTTCAAATCACTGCTATGGTTCTTAATAAGCCTATTATTTCCTTCATTATCCATTTGCTCTTAATGTACATGTAATATTACTTAATAATAAAACTTTACTGGATAGTTTGGTTCATTTTACTCATATGACTCACAGCAATTTAATTTTTCAAAGAGGTGACTAACTGTGTATATAAGTGCAATGCTTTTGCTGTCGCTCACTTGGACTTCAGCAAGGCTTTTAATAAAGTCCCACATAGGAGAGTAATAGCAAAGTTAGTGCCAGGGGATCCAAGGAAATTTGGCAAATTTGATCCACAATTTCCTGAGTTATGGTTGAACGATGTTTATTTTATTGGACGTGTGTGCCTAGTAGAGTCCCAAGGGATCAATGTTGGGTCCCTTGCTATTTGTAATTTAGACATGAATGTAGAACAGTTGGACATGAAGTTCACATATGGTACCAGAAAGTATTAGAGTGACAAATAGTGAGGAAGATAGCCTTAGATCATGAAAGGATGTTCTCGTCAGATAGACTGATTAGTGACAAATTGAATTAAATATGAGGTGATGAACTTGGGCAAAACAAAAAACAATACAAGGGAATCCATGATAAACAGTAGGACCCTGGGAAGCTTCAAGGATCAGAGGCACCTTGGAAGCATTATAAGATATCAACACAGATGAAGAAAGTTGTTAAGAAGGCACATGGTATGATTGCCTTATTAGCCAAAGCATAGAGTTTAAGAGCAGAGAAGTGGTGCTCGAATTGTATAAAATGTTGGTTAGGTCAAAGTTAGAGTATTGTGTGGAGTTCTGGAATCCACATTATAGGATGGATATGATAGCAGTGGAGAGGTTACAGAGGAGATTTACCAGGACGTTGCTTGGTCTGGAGTTTGTTATGAAAAGAAAGTGAACAGACAGTATGGGAAATAATTGGGATACCTAAACTTATCAGGGGCACTAGGGTAGAGAGGAAGGAATATTTCAACTTGATGGAGAGACCAATAATCAGGGGTCACAGATGAAAGGGATGGGGCAGACATTTAGAGGAGTTGTGAGGAAAAGCCTTTTCACCTAGAGGGTGGTGTTAATATGGTACTCACTGTGTGTAAGTTACAGAAATTCTCATAACATTTAAGAAGTATTTAGATGTGCACTTGCAATGTCATGACATACAAGGATGTGCACCAAGCTCTGGAAAATTGGTTCAGCACAGTTAGGTGATTAATTTTTACTGGCATGGATGTGATGGGCCTAAGGGCCCCTTACTGTGCTGTAGACTACTATAACCCTATAAACAGGACTCAATGCCCTGGGATAAATTTACTTTTCATTATAACCAAGCTTGTTTTTTAAATTCTGCAAATATTTACATGAAATATAGATGTTTCAAAAATTGATTTTTATCAGATGATGGAAGTAATGCTAAATCTTCAACATTGTTTAAAACTGCAAATTGATCATTTTGTTTTGAAGTTCTCCTACAATTTTTCCAATTTTCAAAAACATTAATGATTTTCATAGGGCTGGATTTTATGAAAATTCACTTCAATGTCAAATTTGGTGAGTTTCATGGAGGTTTTCTCTTGTGAGCCTTTACGAATTTTCTTGTGCTAGCTCCTGCCTCATTAATCATGCAGCAGATGTCTACCGTGAACTTCTTGTTGTAATCTCTCATATGCCTCAAGTAGAAGTATTGGCCACAGCCAAGATCTCCCGGAATTCATGACACTGGTCCAGCTGCACACTTGGCCAAGTGCTTGTCCTACACAGTTCATTCTATTTATCCTATTTATGTCAGCCAGAGAACAATTGGCATGCTGCTTTGCTAATAGTGACCTGGAGGTCCTGCTGGATTGGGAATGTGCACAGTCACTGCACATGGAGTGTATCCTGAGATATTGTTAACTGATGGAAGTCCAGAGGATAAAGCTGGAGTCACCAAGTTACCACCGTGAATTTTATTTTGGGAATCCTTGCGATCTCGTTTCTATCAGTAAGTAGGTAAATAATAAACCACAGATCAGTGAAATGTGATAGAGTCATAGAATCAAACAACACAAAAATGAACACTTCAATCCAACCAGTCCATGCTGAATATAATCCCAAAGTAATGTAGTCTTACCTGCCTGATATTCTTGGCTATTAGCTATTAGCTTATATTTTTGCTGACTGTTAAGAGAATGTCAAACTCAGTGGGTGTGCGCTTGAGTTTTCACCTTGTATGAATAGCATGCCTGCTGTTGACCTTTTCCTAACCAAATGGTTTGAATTGTATGTCTGATACAGCTGATGCAGACTTGACCCTTGTCCTCTGTGTGCCAAGTCAACAACTGTTGTCAAGGGCGGTAACCGGGCAACACTTAATTATTTTGAGCATTGCCACCTTTTAGGGAGCAACTTCCAGACAACTAGCAGCATTAGGATGAAAAATATTTCCTCAGGTCCCTGTGAAACTTCCTGCTCATAAAACCTTCCTGCCAATATTTTAAGAATTCTGCTACCTCTATGCCTTTCACATTTTGTGTATTACAGATAATATTGGGGTAATTGAAATGTCCCACCTTTTCTACCCGTCTATTTTTGCACTTCTGTGAGATTTGCTTACATCTCAGTTTTCAAATCTCTCTCTGACTATTTGAGGGTCTGTAATGTGATTACCAACAATGTGATTACCGCATTAGTTATTTTTAAGTTCTATCTAGACGTGGCATGGCAGCTCAGTGGCTCGGTGGTTAGCACTGCTGCCTCACAGCACCAAGAATCCACCTCATTGGAAGTGCCTTCTAAGATATCGTCCTATCCTATTGCAGTAATTGATCCTTTGATCAATATGGCAACACTGCCTCTTTTACACCCTGTCTTTTATACCCGGAAGCTTCCATACCATGATGATGCTGAATTGTTTTTCTGCTGCCTTCATCTCCATGCTCATTTCTTCGGGCAGGAATCCATCATCCCTGCCTCTATCCCACTGATCACTTTATCCCACCTCCAAAATTCACTCTCCACATGGACCCCTTCCTCTGGCCTCTTACATGCCCTCGATTTCTTCATTGAAAACTGTCGGCATGACAACAACAATCTCAATTTCTCTGCTCCTCTCACTTACTCTAACCTGTCCCCTTCTGAAATTGCCAGGCTTCACTCTGTCAGGTCCAACCCTTATTTTATCATCAAACGCTAACAAAGGTGGTGTCCTTGTGGTCTGACACAATGATCTTTACCTTCAAGAGACTGAACACCAACTCTCAGACTCTTCTTCCGATCCTCCCCGGACCATTAGCCCGCATCCAAACATCAAGCAATTGTTGGCAGGTCTGTCACCAACCTCATTATCTCTGGAGATCTTCCCCCCGCCAACACTGCCTCCAACTTTATTGTCTCCCAACCTCGGACAGCCCGCTTCTATCTCCTCCTCGAAATCTACAAACCACACTGCCCTCGTAGGCCCATCATATCAGCCTGTTCCTGCCCCACCTAACTAATTTCCTCCTACCTTGATTCCATCCTCTCTCTACTTGTCCAGACCTTCCTGACCTGCATCTCCGATTCCTCTGATGTCGTCCGACATATTGACAATTTCCAGTTCTCTGGCCCTAACCGCCTCATCTTATCATGGATGTCCAATCCCTCTCTACCTCCACTTCCCACCAGGATGATCAGAGAGCTCTCAGATTCTTCCTCAACCAGAGGCCTGAACAATCCTCATCCACACTCACTCTCTTCCACTTGGCTGAACTTGTTCCACCATTGAATAATTTCTCCTTTAATTCATCTCACTTTTGCCAAGCCGAATGACTGGCTATGGCTGGCCACTTGGGTGTCCATTATGCCTGCCTCTTTATGGGGTATGTGGAGCAATCCTTGTTCCAGTCCTATGCTGACCTCTTCCCACAACTCTTTTGTCGGTACATCGACAACAGTTTTGGTGCCAATTCATGCTGTGGCCTGGACCTTAAAAAATTTATCTTTTTCACCTCCAATTTCCCTCTCTAAATTTCGCATTGTCCATCTCTAACACTCCCTTCCTTTCCTTGACCTTTCCGATTCCATTTGAGAGAATAAACCATCCATTGCCATTCCCTATAATGGCATTACCTCCCATAACTACCTTCACTACAGCTCTTCACACACCACATCTGTAAAGATTCCATCCCATTCTTCCAGTTCCTTTGACTAGGTCATATCTGTTCAGATGATGCCACTTTCCAAAACAATGCTGCTAACATGGCTTCCTTCTTCCATAGTCATAGTTTCACCCAGACTGGGGTGGCAGAGCTCTCAAGTGTTTCTGCTCTTGCCCCTTCCCATCACTCATGACAACGTGATCCGGTCTCCCTTGTCCTCAATTTCCATCCCACCAGCCTTTGCATTCAAAGGATCATCCTCTGCCATTTCAGACAACTCCAGCAGAATGCCACCATCAAACAACCCCCCCCCTCCCCCGTCACTCTTTCTGCATTTCACAGGGACCATTCCCTCAGTACGCCCTAGTCCAATCTTCAATGACCATCGATACCATGCCCCTTCCCACGGTCACCTTCCCAAACAATAGCAAAACTGGACCTTTTGCCTCTTCCTTGCTCTCTACCAAATATTGCATTCATTGCACCCAATGTGGCCTCCTCTACATTGGGGAAAACAAACGCAGACTAGGTGAATGCTTTGCAGAACACCTCTAGTCTGTGTGCAAGCATAACCCCAACCTTCCTGAAGCCAGTCATTTTAACACAGCATCCTGCTCTCATGTCCACTTGTATGTCCTCAGCATGCTACAATACTCCAACGAATCACAGCGCAAACTGGAGAAACAACATCTTACCTTCAGATTAGGTATTTTGCCACTATCTGGAGTTGATATTGAGTTCCACACCTTCAGATTGTGAACCCACTCCCATTCCTTCCCTTTCTTTTAGCTTCATTTGTTACACTCTCTGTCATAATATCCTCTCTCCTCTTCCCCACTCCAGTGGGAGTATCTTCTTTCCAATTTGGCTCCTAGACGTACCATTGCTTTGAGATTCTCACATTCCAATCACTTAATGTACATTATCAGCAACCTTTTTCTCACACAGCACTCCACACGCTCATTATTGCATAAATACTGCCCCTCTATACTTCATGGCAGCTCTAACGAAGAGTCATCCTGACTCGAAAATTGCTCTCTTGCTTGCTCTCTATCCATGGATGGTGCATGACCTGCTTTGATTTCCAGCAAAGCAGGTGCATGACCTGCTTTGTTTTCAATATTGTTGCCAGTCTGCCACTCTCTCGGCCATCTCTCCATTCTCCCAATGATCTCACTTCCTATGTGCTAATCAACACTGTCAACTCATCAGCCTTCCTTGCAAGTTTCCTTGCATTAAAATAAATGCTATCCAGCCTTGCCATGATATATTGTACCTTAACTTGACTATATTTGCATTGTTTCTAGACTGGCTTAGTCCTTCTCTGCTTGTTTGTGCATCACACCCTACTCTGCTACTACTATCTCATTCTGTTGCCAAATTAGTTTAAACCTGCACCAAAACCACACTAGCAAATCTTCCTGGAAGGATGATGGCCCTGTTGTGATTCAAGTGCAAACCATCAGTTTTGTCTTGGCCCTACCTCCCCAAGAAGTGGACCCAGTGATCCAAAAATCCAAAGCCCTCCCTCCACTCCAGCACATTCATCTTTTCTATCTGCTTATTCCTATATTCAACAGCAGGTAATAATGGGAGTAAGTCAGAGTTTATAGCCTTTGAGATTCTGCTTTTTTAGTTTGCTACATTGCTCCTGAAATTCTTCTTACAGGACCTCTTCCCTCCTATTAGCTATGATATTGGTACTAATGTTAATCACCTCTGACACCCCCTTCAGAATGCTCTACAGTGATTCAATGACCTTAGTCCCAGAAAGGCAAGTCACCATCCTGGAGTGACGTCTGTGAGTGCAGGAATACCTGAGTCCCCCTCAAGACTTGAGTTTACCACCTCTACTCTTCTCCCTCTCTGCTCCCCACCTTGTGAAGCTAAGCTCTGGCTGCACTCCCCAGAGGAATCATCACTCTCACTATTTTCCAACACAGAAAATTTCTTCTTGAACAAGATGCACTCTGGAGCTTTCCTGAATCTCTCACTACCTCCCTTCTTCTGACCAGTGCTCATTGTCAGTCAGAAACACTTACTTTGGCTACCAGATGACTCTGTCAAAACACTGAAACAGTATTCTCAAGCTGATCAACCCAGCACTATCTTCTGTAGATGTGATCAGTGAAGGTACTGAGCATTACCCTCTCTTCATTCACCTTCTGGGAAGAGATGACCTATGATGGTCTAGCAGTCTCCCAGAAGATCCTGGGAAGTGTTACTGAAGAATGAGACCTTGGAGTGTAGGTTCATAATTTCTTGGAAGTAGTGACACAGGTAGACAGGATAGTGAAGAGGGCATGTGGTATACATATCTTTATTGGTCAGTGCGTTGGGTATAGGAGTTGGGAGGTCACGTTGTAGCTGTACAGGGCATTGCTCAGGCCACTTTTGGAATATTGCATGCAATTCCAATCTCTCTCCTTTAACAAGGATGTTGAGAAAATTGAAAGGGTTCAGATATGTTTTATGAGGATATTGCCAGAGTTGGAGGGTTTGAGCTAAAGGGAGAGACTGAATAGGCTGGGGCTGTTTTCTCTGGAGCATTGGAGGCTAAAGGGTGACCTTATAGAGGTTTAGAAAATCAAGAAGGGCATGGATAGAGTAAATAGACAAGATCTTTTCCCTGGAGTGGTGGAGTCCAAAATTACAGGGCGTAGGTTTATGGTGAGAGGAGAAAGATATAAAAGGGACCTTAGTGGCAACCTTTTCACACAGAAGGTATTCATGTGTGGAATGAGCTTCCAGAGGACGTGGTAGAGGCATCTAGATGGACTTATGCGAATCGGTAGTATTTAGTGAGATATGGACCAAAGGCTGGCAAATGGGACTAGATTTAAGTAAGATATCTGGTTGGCATGGATGACCTGGACCGAAGGGTCTGTTTCTGTGTTATGACTCTAAGGTGAGAGCATTTATGTGACACGTACAGATCCAATAATATTGCCACAGTTTAAAGTGAAACAGAATATTTATTTACAATGTGTACAAATATAACTGCAAGAAGGCTCAAGATGAGATCAATCAATGTATGTTTTTGCATCAGTTTCTGTTACAAAGATGAGGGTCTGGAGGAGATAAATTCTTGTTATAATGTCCATGATCTGGAGGAGATCAATGCTGATTCAAAACTGAGGATCTGGGGAGATCACTTGTTAGAAAGGCAAGGATCTGACAGAAATCAGATGTTGTTACAAAGTTAAGAATCTGAAAAACCTCAGATGTTGTGAAGCTGAGAAGATCTGTTGGTGTTACACAAACATTGATATTCAGAAGATCTGTCAGTATTTTGTGGGTGAGGATGTGGAGCAGATCAGTTTGTGTTAGGAAGACAAGGGTCTGGGCCATATTCAGGGTCTGTTGTATTGCGGCCTCATTGGGATGCTGAACAGCAGCAATTGCTGAATAATATTTTGCACTAGGGGGTCTATCAGGCCAGTCGAAAGTGATATGTCTGCCTCATGAGGAATGTTGCCAAGGCCATTGCAAGAGCATGGAGGTGGTCCTGGTTGGAGCTAAATCTGAGATGTAAGAATTTAACATATTGACGTAATCATCAATGAGTTAACATGAAGTGCACCTCAGAATGTCCAGGTAATTCCAGTATGGTGCCCCTAGATACCTTTTAATTAAGGAGCAAGCATTTGGAGATCCAGTGAAAGAAAAGATCATTTGCAGTGTTGTGTTAGAACATTGGATGCTTTTCTCACTCTTTTCTCTCTGTTCAAGTGCAAAAGCAAACACACAATGTCGGAGTGGATCAGTTGCTGAAAGTCACCAGATTGCCCAAACTTAGCCAATATTCCCAACATTTGGAAAGACTTGGCCAAGTACATATCCCCACTAATGGGGCAAGTTTTTCTCTTGAGTGAGTACAGAAGATGTTTGATAGTACTCACTACACAGGCTCTATCTTCAGCTGCTGCTCTCCACACATCCCAGATGAACTTGCCCTATGGGTTGGGGGGAAGGTTGGGTATGGGGTGGGTAAGCGGGCACAGATCAGTAGCTAGAACATAGCTCCTGTTGAGCTCTGTGAGGTCACAGTGGTTGTTATCCCTCATTGCACCTATTGTTTCACCTCCTGACAGGGATTAACTCCAAATGAAGCCCCAGCACATGAAGGGTATCTGAGACCCAGTCCTGACATTGTTATCTCTGTCAAAGGAAGAGGTTTTCGCAGATCAAGGAAGCAACACAGGCACAGCTGAGATGTTGGTCAGACAAGCTATCACAGACCATGAGCAGCAGGTTATCCAGCTGACCACATGACAGGGTCTAGCAAATCAGCTCTATGATCTGATGGCACTTCTTGAACCAGACTCATCCATCAGGATTTGTCTGCTCTTCAGGAAAGGTCTTCAGAATACCTAAGTGTTTTTGATGTTGCTCCAGACTGGCTCCTTCACCCACAAACTGGATGGACAGGATGGTATAGACTGTGTTGAGGGGTATCTGTTGAGCTACAAGGGAAGGACCGACACAGTGTCCAAGCAGTGTCCTACAAGATTCCTCAAGATTCCCTTGCTGACTTTGAACTTCTTTGAATACACCACAGGGGCATTTCAGAGATTGTGTGTATTGTTCTCTCTCGCTTACTGTCTTCCATTGACAAGATCCCCTCTTCATTACTCTGGATGGTTTGAGACTTATCTTCAGTCTGAGAAATGATGACCTTGACTTCAACAGAAAAGAAATGAATAACAGGCTTTATTGTTCAGTCCGCTTTTGAAGATGTTTTAGGTCTGCTGAATGATTTATCTCTGTCTGCCATCTCTCTTTCCCTGGAGTCAGGAAGGTGTGGATTGAGTTTACCAGTGCACTTAGCTTCCTCTGCACAAGTGCACAGATTGCTCTACTTTGTTGCATTTTCTCTGCCCTTGTGTTGCTTATGTTGTCATGGTTCTCATTATGATGGCAGCAGCCCTCAGTTGTGATGTGGTTCCGAGCTCCTTGTTGGTGTTGTGTGCTTCAATTTTCAAAAACAAATATTCAGTGAGGAATCATACGGGCTATGACACAGAGTGACAGCTCAAGTCATAGCGTCATAGTGTCATAGAATCATACAGTTTGGAAACAAACTTTCAGTCCAACCATTTCATGCCAAGATAATTCCAAACTAAACTAATCTCACCTCGGCATTCACTAGCTTGCATGTCTTTCTCCACATTAAAAAGTGATGGGAAATATTCATTTAATATATCCTCCCCACCAGCTCCTGAGGTTCAACACAAAGACAATGTCTTTGAACTTTAAGGGGCCCTACATCTCTCTAGTTATCTTCTTGCTCTTAATATATTTGTAGAAACTCTTTGGATTATCTTTAATCTTATCTACCAATGCTATCTCATTTCCCCTCTTAGCCTTTCTGATTTCTTTCTGAAGAATGCCCTATACACTTTATATTGATGTGGAGATGCCAGTGTGTTGCACTGGGGTGGACAAGGTCAGGAATCACACAACACCAAGTTATAGTCTAACAGATTAATTTGAAATCACAAGCTTTCATCGCGCTGTGCCTTCTTCAGGCAAAGTCCCTCTGAGATCTTGCAATTTCAAATAAACCTGTTGAATTATAACCTGATGTTGTGTGATTTCCGACTCTTTTTATTAATTAAGAGATTCATTTGAACCTAGTTGTCAACATCTAAAATAAGATTCTCTTTTATTCTTGACTAGAACCTCAATTTCTTTATTCATCCCTTGTTTCATAATCTTACCAGCCTTACCCTTTACTCTAATAGGAACATGTGATGTCATAATAATGGAACATAGAACATTACAGCACAGTACAGGCCCTTCAGCCCTCAATGTTGCACCAACCTGTGAAATTAATCTGATGCCCATCTTCCCTACATCGCTCCATTATTATCCATATGTATGTTCAATGCCCATTTAACTGTCTTAACATCGATGAGTCTACTACTGTTGCAAGCAGGCCGTTCCATACCCCTACTACTCTGAGTAAAGAAACTACCCCTGATATCTGCCCTAAATCTATCACCCCTCAATTTAAAGCTATGTTCCTTTGTGTTAGCCTTCACTATCCAAGGAAAAAGACTCTTACTGTCCACCCTATCTAACCTTCTGATTATCTTATACGCCTTGACTAATTCACATTTCAACCTTCTTTTCTCCAACTAAAACAGTCTCAGTTCCCTCAGCGTTTCCTTGTAAGACCTTCCTTCCATACTGGGCAACATCCTAGTAAATCTCCTCTGAGCCCTTTCCAAAGCTTCCATCTCCTTCCTGTTATGTGGTGACTAGAACTGTATGCAATACTCCAGGTGCGACCTTACCAATGTCTTGTACACTGAGGCATTCGAAACTCAATCCCCCTACCAATAAATGCCAATACACCATATGTCTTCGTAACAACCTTAGCAACCTGGGTGGCAACTTTAAGGGATTTATGCACCTGGACCCTGAGATCTCTCTGTTCATCCACACTGCCAAGAATTTTACAATTAGCCCAGAACCCTGTATTCCTGTTACTTCTTCTAAAGTGAACCACCTCACATTTTAGCTAATGAGGATGTTAATGCATGATAATACTGCAAAAAAGGTCTCTCACTGCTCATGAACAAGAAACTCATCTTGCCAGTCAACACTTTGTTGGAAATGGAACTTTTTGTTCTCAATGTCAAGAAATTCCTCGTCCCAATTTTCATGCCAATGTCCATGTCATTCAGGCATGGGAAGATTTTACCCAATGTAAACAAAGTAGAAACTTTACCTCATAATTTTCAACAGATAAATCTAAAGACACAATTATAACTCAGAAACCAACACTCAATGAGATTTAGTATCTACCAGATAAAAACAGTTATTTTCACCACCACTGACACACTATAAATTATTCTGCTTTACAGGAATCTTTAATAGGTCATGGAACAATCTGCGAGGAAAGAAATTTCCCAAGATTTGAAATAAAAAAATGTTGGAAGAACCCTGTAAATCTGGCAGCAAATGTGGAGGGAGAGACAGTTAACGGGCAGAATTTAATGGTCATGGCTGTAAAAACAATGGCAATCCCACCCGCCAATATTTTTGAGAAATTCAATGAGTTTAAGTCACCTCCTGAGGGAAGACCTCTTTGCTGTTTCTTTGAAAGGAGTTTCCACCTCTAAGATCTTAGGCAGGGTGTACATCCTGCCTCCCAGAGTTGTTGGTCCATCAGGGGCAGGCTCCTCTCCAGTAGCAGCAGGATCATTAGGGTCAATGGCTAGCGCCAGTACAGCAGCTTATCTTCAACATGTGATTAGTAATGGAGCCCTGGAAATGAGAAGAATTCTGAATTGAAAGTTCGCCCATATATGACTTCAGATGCCTGTGAAACCGGTCTTGTCTCCCACCAGGAAATTCCCAACATCAGATTGGCAGGTCCTATCTCTGGTTTCAACTCCTTCATTAAGGTCTTGCCTGCTGTATATGAGTCTGAAATGAATAAATTTAAGGAATGCCATGAACTCCACTCACTGTAATGATGCTGTATAATCTCATGGGTGAAGCAGCCAAGGAATTCAGAGAGAAACAGAACATTGTTCTTATTCATTCATGAGATGTGGGCATCTCTAGCTGGGCCAGCATTTAATTCCCATCTGTCTTTGGCCTACAGAAAGTGATGATGAGCTGTTTTGGCTACTGTAACATAGGAACCCCATAATACTGTCAGATGGGAAATTCAAGGATTTTGACCCAGCAACAGTGAAGAAATGGTAACATATTTCCGAGTCACGATGGTCTGTGGCTTGGAGGGGAACTTGCAGATTGTGGAGGTTCCATCATTTTGTAGATGGTACATATTGCTGCCGCTGGTGGAGGGAATTTAATACAGTGAATGGGGTATCAATCACACAGGCTGCATTATTCTAGATGGTTTTGAGTTCCTTGAGTGTTGTTAGAGATGTATCCATCCAGAAACATGATCAGTGTGCCATTGGGTGATGTAGCTCAATGAGGGTACTTCCTTCACATCATGAGGGGACCTTCTGCTGTGATCTGATCATGGAAAGGCTTTTTGACAACTGCTGGTCCTTGGCTCGCTGAAGCATCTGTTCATCCTCAATTTCTATGATACTTCATTCCATTACACTAACAGCTATAGCACTTTGAGCTATAAATATAGGTTGGATAGGCTGGGACATTTTTCACTGGAGTTTACGAGGTTGAGGGGTAACCTTATTGATGTTTATAAAATCATGACGGGCATAGATACATTGAATAGCAGACATCATTTGGGGTGGCATGGTGGCTTACATCACCAGGGACCCCGGTTCGATTTCAGCCTCGGGCAACTGTCTGTGTTGAGTTTGCGCATTCGGCCTGTGTCTACATGGGTTTCCTCTAGGGTGCTCTGGTTTCCACCCTCAGTTCAAAGATGTGCAGGTTAGGTGAATTGGCCATGCTAAATTGCCCATAGTGTTAGGTGCATTAGTCAGAAAGGAATGTCTTTGGGTGGGTTACTGTTCAGAAGGTCAGTGTGAACTTGTTGGGCCAAAGGTCCTGTTTCCACACTGTAGGGAATGTAACCTATTCCCAAGGGTGGGGGAATTCAAAACCAGGGAGCATGTTTTTAAAGTGAGAGGAGAAAGATTTAAAAAGGATGTGAGAGGCAATTTTTAAAAAATAGAGAATGGTTCATGTGTGGAATGAACTGCCAGAGGAATTGATGGATGTGGGTACAGTTACAATATTTAAAATAAATTTGGATAAGTATGTGAATAAGAAAGGTTTGGAGGGATATGGAGGCAAGTAGGACTAGTTTAGTTCGGGAACATGATCAATGTCAACTAGTTGGACCAAAGGGTCTATTTCCATGCTTTGTGACTCTATTACTTTATGGCTCTGTGATATGTGTGGTGCTGGAAAAACACAGAAGGTGAGGTAGTATCCAAGAGCAAGAGAGTTGACATTGCAGGCACATTCCTGACGAAGGGCTTATGCCCAAAACGTTGACTGTCCTGCTTCTCGGATGCTGCCTAATCTGCTGTGCTTTTCCAGCACCACACTTTTTGACTGTGATCTCCAGCTTCTGCAGTCCTCACTTTCTCCTGACTCTACAGTATGCTTATCATGTCAAAAAATGTACTGCAGGCAATTAATTATTTTCAGAGTCAAATCTATTTCCCTTGAATAAATGTTTACTCACAAAGATGTTCCAAATAGTGATTTCACTGTTGTAGGGTATTTGCAATATTTTGGAAATACTACATTGTTCAACAGATTTTGTCAGATCTATGATAGAAACAAACCCTTGACAAAAATTTTTTCCAACTTATATAATGATGTACTCAGATACTTCTCTTAAAACAGAAGCATTTATTTGGAAGAATCTTTCCTTATCCAGAGCAAAAGTGAAATGTGGAGAGCAAAATCTGAATTTGTCTTTAGCATTGCTAATTAATTAACAGTTGGTGGGCTCAGTAGGTTAATGCACTGTAATGCCAACAGCATGAGTTTGATTCAAACTGAGATTACTCTGAAAATCCCATCTTCTCAACCCCCTCCCCTTGCCTGAGATGTCACGATCCTTCGGTTAAACCAACACTAGTTGTCTTTCTCTAATGGGACTTTAGATAGAAAGAAACCTTATATTATTGAATGTGCAACATTGCTGAGGTTGATAGGATCTGTTTCTAGTCAGATTCATTTGCCTTTTTAGTTTAAAAATTGCAAGCTTTTGGGGATGAATTTTTATAATGACTTCAGACATTAAAGAGGTAATGAGTTAGCCAAGGTGTGGCCTTAAATTGACACACTGCCTTAATCAACTTTATGATACATAGGGTGGAATTTTCCCAGCTCCTAAATGATGTGACAATGGTGAGTCAGTTGAGAAAATATGGCAAGAGCAGAAAAATCAGATTTTTACCATAACGGGAAAGAATATCCAGTTTCCTACCCAGGTTTTTAATGCTTGTATGAGAATCTCATTAATGAATGACATGGCACCTAATTGTATGTATTAACATCTCATTATTACTTAATCTTACCTTATTTATATTCAGGTTGCTATTTTCCCAGACAGTGGAGAGCAACTAGACAACAAGAAGTCCTGATATGAACATCTGAGCAGGTACTTAGAGCCTGCAGCTCACCAGCATCAGGTCCAGGACTCAAGCATTCCACAAACAGTTCCGGGCATGCATTATGGGCAGTAATTACTTGCCCTGGCCATCCATGCAGGAGAACATTGGTAAAGCACCAGGCTCACCACCTCATCTTTCTCACATTTCTGACTCACTTATGATCCAGTTGACTACTTCAGTACTGTACCTTGGAGCTCACGGACACCCTAAATTTTAACGTTGCAGACAGGTTTCTGAGTATGAATGGAGAGACACACATCTCATTCAGAATAGTGTGCATCTTAGCTTGTTCTATCAGCACTCATTTATTTTGCATCTGTTTGAATGCTCTCAATATCTCTGTTTTGCCTTATCTTCTAACATATTGCTTCGTAATCCAGAATTAAAGGCTCACTATAATTCTGTTTCGTTTTGCTCTTTAGCACAGACACAAATCAGGCAGTATGGCATATTTGCCAGTAATGAACAGTCAAGCAGATGAATATGTGTTTAGATTTAGATTTGGATTTTATTGTCATGTCTACTCAAGTACAAAAATGCAGGAATGCAGTGAAAAGTGTCTACACATGATGCTGTCATTGCTGTGAAGTCATGTGCATCAATGTCACACCTGCAGCATCAGCCAACAACATATACAGAAAATACACTGCAATACAGGTCAGCTAAATGGCCATGTCTTAAAGTCAAAGAGGACTAGACCTTGGTCAAGTCAAGGAGTACTGTCAAGGATTCCAGAAGTTAGTCAAGGACATCATCCAATATCAGTCTCATGGCTTGGAATTGATCAATTGACTGCTTGGAGAATTCATACTCAGGGATTCTATTTCAGTACAGTCTGGAGAATAGACCACAGTGAGTCTAGCATGACCAGTGCCAACATTCGGGCATGCTTACTGTGAGGGGGATGTCATCCATAGTTGCCACTGGGCAGCACGGTGACTCAGTGATTAGCACTGCGGCCTCAAAGTGCCAGGGACCCGAGTTTGATGTCCACCTTGGGTGCCTGTCTGTATGGAGTTTGCACATTCTCACTGTGTCTGCATATGTTTCTTCCGGTTGCTCCAGTTTCCTCCCACAAACCAAAGATATGCAGGTCAAGTGAATTGGCCATGCTAAATTGTCCATAATATTAGGTGCATTAGTCAGGGGTACATATAGGGTCGGTAGGGGAATGGGTCTGAGTAGGGTCTTTGGAGCACGGTGTGGACTTGGGCTGAAGGGCCTGTTTCCATACTGTAGGAAATCTAGTCTATTCTGGGTTTGATGTGAGGGCAGTGCATTTTCCTGGTTGGTGTGATGGATCTGTAGGCTTTTGACTCAGGGTATACAGGGAGGAGTATAAAAAAAATGGAAGAGTTGGGTGAGAATCTCAAACCTGATGGGGTCAACAGGGAGTATAAAGAAGGAAGTGACATGAAGGTTTGAGGGGTCACCAAAACTGAGCGACTGAACATGTTATTCACTCTGTGAAGTACTATATGAGCAAAGAACAAAGAAAATTACAAAACAGGAACAGGCCTTTTGAACCCCCAAGCCTCTATCAAAATGTGTCATGCATTTTCTAAAGATCTATATCCCTCTGCTCCTTGCCCATTCATGTATCTGTCTAGATACATCTTAACTGACGCTATCATGCCCACCTATACCATTTCCACTGGCAACGTGTTCCAGGCACCCAACACTCTCTGCGTAAAGAACTTTCCACGCATAAACATTTCCTCTCTCACCTTGTATTCATGACCCCTAGTAATTGAGTCCCCCATTGTGGGAAAAACCTTCTTGCTATACCACTCATGATTTTGTAGAGCTCAATCAGGTCCCTCCTCAATCTCCGTCTCTCTAATGAAAATAATCCTAATCTTCATAGCTAGTGCCCTGTGTACCAGGCAACCTCCTGGTGAACCTCCTCTGCACCCTCTCCAAAGAATCCATATCCTGTTGGTAATATGGCAACCAGAACTATATGCAGTATTCCAAATGTGGCCGAGCCAAAGTCCTATACAACTATAACATGACCTGTCAACACTTATACTCAATAGCCTGTCAAATGAAGGAAAGCATGCTGTATGCCTTCTTTGCCACTCTATCGACCTGCATTGCCACCTTCAAGGTAAAGTGGACCTGAACACCCAGATCTCTCTGTACATCAATTTTCCCCAGGGTTTTCCATTTACCACTTAGATTGCGCTTCAATTGGATCTTCCAAAATGCATCATCTTGCATTTGCCCAGAATGACTCCATCTGCCATTTCTCTCCAATATATCTCTATTCTGTCCCCTTCCTAATCTGCGACACTATCAATCTTAGTGTCATCTGCAAACTTACTAATCAGCCCACCAATACCTTTCTCCAGATCACTTATGCATATCATAAACAACAGTGGTCCCAACGCGGATCTCTGTGGAACACCACTGGTCACAGTTCTCCATATTGAGATACTCCCTTCCACTACTACTCTCTGTCTCCTGTTCCACAGCCAGTTCTCTATTCATCTAGCTAGAATAGACTGGACCCCTTGCAACTATGCTTTCTCCATCGGCCTACCATGGGGAACCTTATCAGATGCCTTACTGAAGTCCATGTATATGAAAATTACAGCCCTTCCCTCATCAATCAAGTTTGTCACTTCCTCAAAGAATTCTATTAAGTTGTTAAGATATGACCTTCTTAGCACAAAACCATGCTGCCTATTACTGGTAAGACCATTTTCTTCCAAATGTAAGTAGATTCTATCCCTCAGTATCTTCTCCAGCAACTTCCCTACCACTGACATCAGACTCACCGGTCTATAATCACCCAGATTATCCATGTCACCCTTCTTAAACAAGGGAACAGTATTAGCAATTCTCCAGGACCTCACTCATGTTCAAGGATGGTAGAAAGATATCTGTTAAGGCTCCAGCTATTTCCACTCTCACTTTTCTCATTTAACCTGGGATAGATCCTATCTGGACCTGTGGACTTATCCACCTTAATGTCTTTTAGAATACCTGACACTTCCTCCCTGTTTATGCTGACTTGACCGAGAATATTCAAACATCTATCCCTAACCTTAACATCCGTAATTTCCCTCTCCTCAGTGAATACCGCTGCAAATTACACAATAAGAATCTCACCCATTTTCTCTGACTCCAGGCATAACTTTCCTCCTTTGTCCTTGAGTGGGCCAACCTTTCTCTAGTTAGGTAAAAACAATGACTGCAGATGCTGGAAACCAGATTCTGGATTAGTGGTGCTGGAAGAGCACAGCAGTTTAGGTAGCATCCAAGGAGCAGCGAAATCGATGTTTCGGGCAAAATCCCTTAATCAGGAATAAAGGCAGAGTTATCCTTTTGCTCCTTATATATAACTAAAAGGCTTTGGGGTTTTCCTTAACCCTGTTTGCTAAAGATATTTCATGACCCCTTTTAGTACTCTTAATTTCTCATTTCAGATTACTCCTACATTCCCGATATTCTTCCAAAGCTTTGTCTGTTTTCAGTGACCTAGTCCTTACGCATGTTTCCTTTTACCTCTTAGCTGATTTCACAATTTCACCTGCCATCCATGGTTCCTTAATCTTTCCATTTCTATCCCACATTTTCACAGGGACATGTCTGCCTACACTCTCATCAACCTCTCTTTAAAAGCCTCCCACATATCAAATATGGATTTACCTTCAAACAGTTGCTTCCAATCCACATTCCCCTGCTCCTGCCAAATTTTGCTACAGTTGGCCTTCTCTAAATTTAACACTCTTCCTTCAGGACCACTCTCATCTTTGTTCTTGAGTATTCTAAAACTTAGGGAATTGTGATTATTATTCCCTAAGTAATCCCCTTCTGAAACTTCAACCACCTGGCCGGGCCTATTTCCCAACATGTGGTCCAGTATGGCCCCTTCACAAGTTGGACTATTTATGAAACCCTGCTCTATGAAACCCTTCTGGATGCTCCTTACAAATTCTGCTCCATCTCAACCTCTAACACTAAGTGAATTTCAGTCAATGTTGGGAAAATTAAAAATTCCCACCCTGTTGCTCCTACATGTTTCCATAATCAGTCTACATAGTTGTACCTCTACCTCATGCTCAGTGTTGGGAGGTCTGTAGTACAGCCCCAACATTGTTAGTGCACCCTTCTTATTTCTGAGCTCTGCCAATATTGCCTCACTGTTCAAGTCCTTCATAGTGCCCTCCTTCAGCACAGTTGTGATATCCTCTCTGATCAGTAATGCAACTCCTCCACCCCTTTTACCTCCTCTCTATCCTGCCTGAAGCATCAATATCCTGGGATATTTAATTGCCAATCTTGCCCTTCCCTCAACCAAGTCTCAGTAATAGCAATAACATCATGCTCCCAGGTACTAATCCAAACCCTAAATTCATCTGCCTTATCTACTACACTTCTCGCATTAAAACAAATGCAGCTTAGACCACCTGCTCCTTTGCGTTCATCATCTTCTCCCTGCCTACTCTTCCCCTTAGTCACGCTGACTTCATTATCTAGGTCCTTGCAGGCTTTATTTACAACCTTCTTACTGTCCACTAACCTCCTCATTTGGTTCCCATCCCCCTGCCACATTAGTTTAAACCTTTCCCAACAGTGTTAGCAAAAGCACCCCCAAGAACATTGGTTGCAGTCCTGCCCAGGTGTCGACCGTCCAGTTTGTAACGTGTTGGTTTCCAACAGCATTCAAATTACAATGCAATAAAATGGAATGGGTGCAAAACTATTTTTATCTGTCTGAGCAAATGAACTCAACCTTTCAAGTGGCAATTACATTAATCATACGCTTAGACAAGATATGTTTAAAACATGGAAATCTGTCTGTCAACTGTATGGCATGTCCAACGAATTTGAAAACAAATCTTGTTCAAAAGCATCCTTGACCATGTCTTTGGTCTTTACAGATTAGAATCATAGAGTCAGAGAAGTCTACCGCACAGAAAAAGGCCCTTCAGCCCATTTTGTTTGCACTGGTCAAAAACAACAACCTAAGTGCTCTGATTCCATTTTCCAGATCTTAGCCCATATCTCTGCATGCCTTGAATTGGTCATAGTTATCTAGTCATTTCTGTGAAGCGGAAGTAGTCACAAGTTACTTTCATATTCTCACCTGCATCCACAATTCATAAACACAATCCAAGATCTTAATGGGGTAGCCCAGGTTCACAGAGCTGATTACTTCTCACCCTGAACTGTAAGTATTTGCCAACATGCTTTTTGCACAATGTTGCTTTTCTTGAGTAGTTTGTAGGGTAGGTGGAGCTGAAGAAAGTTATGATATTCAAATCTCCCACTGTATTTGCATGACCTGGCTTGTTGCATGCATTGGAATAATATCTCTATTTCCAAGATCAAAGTACAGGCATCCTGTGGCCCTCCTTGTTGTAATTCCCCATGATCCATTGTACTAAAGAGTATAGTAAACAGTCATTTTTGTGTTGTGATTGCTGATGACTCACATTATTAAGGACCTGTTCTGTTCTGATATTCCTCACACAGCTTCATTGGAACCATGACCAATGGATCCAGTCATAGTAAGCATCCAAACACAGCAAATCCTCCATTCCTGGCAACATTCTCTGTTCTGAACCCTCTCCAATTTAATATATCCTTCTTATAGCAAAGCAACCAGAGCTGCACACTGTACTGGAGAAGAGGCCTAACAAATGTTCTGTACAACCTCAATATGACGTCCAAACTCCTGTACTCAAAGCTCTGAGCAATGAAGACAAATGTGCTAATTGTCTTCTTAACCATCCTGATAAAAACAATGACTGCAGATGCTGGAAACCAGATTCTGGATCAGTGGTGCTGGAAGAGCACAGCAATTCAGGCAGCATCCGAGGACAGGCAAAATCGACGTTTCGAGCAAAAGCCCTTCATCAGGAATAAAGGCAGAGAGCCTGAAGCATGGAGAGATAAGCTAGAGGAGGGTGGGGGTGGGGATAGAGTAGCAAAGAGTACAATAGGTCAGTGGGGAAGGAGATGAAGGTGATAGGTCAGGGAGGAGAGGGTGGAGTGGATAGGTGGAAAAGGAGCTGGGCAGGTCGGACAAGTCCGGACAAGTCAGGGGATCGTGTTGCTGGAGGTTAGAAACTAGGATGAGGTGGGGCAAGGGGAAATGAGGAAACTGTTGAAATCCACATTGATGCCCTGGGGTTGAAGTGTTCCGAGGCGGAAGATGAGGCGTTCTTCTTCCATGCGTCTGGTGGTGAGGGAGCGCCGGTGGAGGAGGCCCAGCACTTCTATATCCTCGGCAGAGTGGGAGGGGGAGTTGAAATGTTGACCCACGGGGCGATTTGGTTGATTGGTGCGGGTGTCTCGGAGATGTTCCCTAAAGCGCTCTGCTAGGAGGCGCCCAGTCTCCCCAATGTAGAGGAGACCGCATCGGGAGCAACGGATACAATAAATGATATTAGTTGATATGCAGGTAAAACTTTGATGGATGTGGAAGGCTCCTTTAGGGCCTTGGATGGAGGTGAGGGAGGAGGTGTGGGCACAGGTTTTACAGTTCCTGTGGTGGCGGGGAAAGTGCCAGGATGGGAGGGTGGGTCGTAGGGGGGCGTGGACCTGACCAGGTAGTCACGGAGGGAACGGTCTTTGCGGAAGGCGGAGAGGGGTGGGGAGGGAAATATATCCCTGGTGGTGGGGTCTGTTTGGAGGTGGCGGAAATGTCGGCAGATGATTTGGTTTATGCGAAGGTTGGTAGGGTGGAAGGTGAGCACCAGGGGCATTCTGTTCTTGTTGCGGTTGGAGGGGTTGGGTCTGAGGGCGGAGGTGCGGGATGTGGACGAGATGCGTTGGAGGGCATCTTTAACCATGTGGGAAGGGAAATTGCGGTCTGTAAAGAAGGAGGCCATCTGGTGTGTTCTATGGTGGAACTGCTCCTCCTGGGAGCAGATACGGCGGAGGCGGAGGCATTGGGAATACGGCCTTCAACCCCAGGGCACCAATGTGGATTTCAACAGTTTCCTCATTTCCCCTTCCCCCACCTCATCCTAGTTTCTAACCTCCAGCAACACGATCCCCTGACTTGTCCGGACTTGTCCGACCTGCCCAGCTCCTTTTCCACCTATCCACTCCACCCTCTCCTCCCTGACCTATCACCTTCATCTCCTTCCCCACTGACCTATTGTATTCTATGCTACTCTATCCCCACCCCCACTCTCCTCTAGCTTATCTCTCCACACTTCAGGCTCTCTGCCTTTATTCCTGATGAAGGGCTTTTGCCCGAAATGTCGATTTTGCCTGTCCTCGGATGCTGCCTGAATTGCTGTGCTCTTCCAGCACCACTGATCCAGAATTCTTAACCATCCTGTCTATCTGTGATGCAAATTTCAAAGAATTATGTACCTGAACCCCTAGGACTCTTTGTTCTACAACATTACCTTGGGCTCAACCATTAAATGTATTAGTCTTGCCCTTGTTTGTTTTACCAAAATGCAATATCTTCCATTTATCCAAATTGAATTTCATCTGTCATTCCTCATGGTCAAGGTTTATTTGTATTCTTAGATAACCTTCCTGACTGTCCCATATATCAGCAATTTTGGTCTCATCCACAAACTTACCAACCATGCCTCCTATATTCTCATCTAAATCATTTATATACCTGACAAAGAAAAGTAGACCCAGTACCAATCCCTAGGGAGCACTGCTGGTCCCAGGCTCCAAAAGTGTAGGACCTGACTTTATGTTGGCAAATATAGCTGAAATTGTGTTCCTGCCAGATTTTGAAGACAGCAATATGGTGAATGATCAGTTTAATTTTTGGTCCATTTTTAGTGCACAGGTAGCATGGTGGCACATGCTGCTTCAGAGTGCCAGTGCTCTGGGTTCAAAACCAGCCTTGAATAACTATCTGTTTAGAATTTGCACATTCTCTCTGTATCTGTGTGGATTTCTGTCAGGTGCTCTGGTCTCCTCCCAAAGTCCAAAGATATACAGGCTAGGTGGATTAACCATGCTAAATGTGAGGTTACATGGATGGGGTGGGTCTCAATGGAACACTCTCCAAAGGTTCAGTGCAGACTTGATGAGCCAAATGACAGCTATTTGCTCTCTAGCAGGATTTCCTTACCCACAGGAAAAAAGCGAACCAGAAGAAGGTATTCAGGATTTTCTATTCTTCAGAAAGAAGGAAATACCTCAATGGATTCCTAGGAATTACTCATTCAGTGAAATTACCACTATGCCACTGCTTCCCTTAAAAACAAAGTAATGTTTATCAAGAATCAGCAACATCTCCACTTTTTCTTCATATCATTGTCGAACTGTCTATTTAGATAATATGAAAGTTCTTTAAGCAACTGATCTGAAGATTGCTATCTCCAACTATATAGTTACTCCTCCAACTCTGTATCTTAGATTAAATAAAGAAGTGCTGGAATAGAGATTTAAATCACAATCTTCACACAGTTGGAAAAATTGTGAGCCAAATTATACGCATGATGATACATTGCTCATCAATCTTAAATACGTATTGGTGTTAAAGAAGCATTTAATGCACAAGTTGTTCTTTACTTAAAGCAATCAAAAATTCATGAAAGTAAATTGATTGAAATATATCATCAATCTATGGACTACACGATAGCAAGAAAGGTTTGTGGCACTGGATACTGCAAATGGGCATTGGTGAAACCACATAACAGAAACAGAATGGATATGGTGCAGATGGATACAATTTAGCCCAGTTGTGCCTGTACAGGTTCTATTCTTTATTGCCAATCTGCTGTCTTTCCCCTATATCCCTGAACACCATTTCTGTCCAAATAATCATCCAAAGATCTCTTGAATGCTTCAATTGAAGTTGCTTCAGTCACATTTCCAGGCAATGCATTCCATACTTTCATGACTCACTGAGTGACAATGTTTTTTTTTTCTCACATTGCCCTTTCTTCATTTTCAGAGCTCTTTTAATTGATACTCTTTCAGTTTTCTGATGCAATGGGATAGCTTCTCTCTATCCACTCTGTTCATTCCATGCATGATTTTGATAACTTCAGGAAATCCTGTAAACCACATCTACAGCTTTATCCTCATTGACCCTTTCTGTTACCTCTTCAAAAAAAATCTAGAAAATAAATAAAACACAATTTCTGCTTCAGAAATCAGAGTTGCTTCTTGCTAATCTACTATTCCAAGTACCTCTTTCCAAGCATTTTCAAGATTCATAGTTCCTTGAAAGTGGAGTCCCAGGTCGACAGGATAGTGAAGAAAGTATCTAGTATGCTTGCTTTTACTGGTCAGTGCACTGAGTATAGGAGTTGGGAGGTCACGATGTGGCTGTACAGGATGTTAGTTAGGCCATTTTTGGAATACTGCGTGCAATTCTGGTCTCCCTGCTAAAGGAAGGATGTTGAGAAACTTGAAGTGGTTCAGAAAAGGTTGACAAGGATGTTGCCAGGATTGGAGGGTTTGAGCTACAGGGAGGGGCAGAATAGGCTGGGACGATTTTCCCTGAAACATCAGACCCTGAGGGATGACCTTGAAGAGGTTTATAAAATCATGAGGGTCATGGATAGGATAAATAGACAAGGTCTTTTCCCTGGGTGGGGGAGTCCAGAACTAGCAGGCATAGGTTTGAGGTGAGAGGGGAAAGATTTAAAAGGGACCTAAAGGGCAACTTTTTAAAGCAGAGGATGGTACGTGTATGGAATGAGCTGTGAGAGGAAGTGGTGGAGGCTGATACAATTACAATGTTTAAAAAGCATCTGGATTGGTACATGAGTAAGAAGTGCTTAGAAGGATATGGGGCAAATGCTGGCAAATGGGATTAGATTAGTTAAGGACATCTAATCAGCATGAATGAGTTGGACTGAAAGGTCTGTTTCCATGCTGTATCACTCTGTCTCTATGACTAATTTTGTCCTGAAATATAGTTTAGAGTCTTAGAGTCACAGAGGTGAGGTGCCGGATGACAGGAGGTTGGCAAACGTGGTGCCACTGTTTAAGAAGGGTGGTAAAGACAAGCCAGGGAACTATGGACCGGTGAGCCTGACCTCAGTGGTGGGCAAGTTGTTGGAGGGAATCCTGAGGGACAAGATGTACATGTATTTGGAAAGGTAAGCACTGATTAGGGATAGTCAACATGGCTTTATGCATGGGAAATCATGTCTCACAAACTTGATTGAGTTTTTTGAAGAAGTAACAAAGAAGATTGATGAGGGCAAAGCAGTAGATGTGATCTATATGGACTTCAGTAAGGCATTCGACAAGGTTCCCCATGGGAGACTGATTAGCAAGGTTAGATCTCACAGAATACAGGGAGCACTAGCCATTTGGATACAGAACTGGCCCAAAGGTAGAAGACAGAGGGTGGTGGTGGAGGGCTACTTTTCAGACTGGAGGTCTGTCACCAGTGGGGTGCCACAAGGATCAGTGCTGGGTCCTCTACTTTTTGTCATTTACGTAAATGATTTGGATGCGAGCATAAGAGGTAGAGTTAGTAAGTTTGCGGAGGTGTAGTGGACAAGCAAAGAGGGCTACCTCAGATTACAACAGGATCTGGACCAAATGGGCCAATGGGCTGAGAAGTGGTATAGAGTTTAATTCAGATAAATGCGAGGTGCTGCATTTTGGGAAAGCAATTCTTAGCAGGACTTATACACTTAATGGTAAGGTCCGAAGGAGTGTTGCTGAACAAAGAGACTTTGGAGTGCAGGTTCATAGCTCCTTGAAAATGGAGTCGCAGGCAGATAGGATAGTTAAGAAGGTGTTTGGTATGCTTTCGTTTATTGGTCAGAGTATTGAATACAGGAGTTGGGAGGTCATGTTGCGGTTGTACAGAACATTGGTTAGGCCACTGTTGGAATATTGCGTGCAATTCTGGTCTCCTTCCTATCGGAAAGATGTTGTGAAATGTGAAAGGGTGCAGAAAAGATTTACAAGGATGATGCCAGGTTGGAGGATTTGAGCTATAGGGAGAGGCTGAACAGGCTGGGGCTATTTTCCCTGGAGCATCGGAGTCTGAGTGGTGACTTTATAGAGGTTTACATAATTATGAGAGGCATGGATAGGATAAATAGACAAAGTCTTTTCCCTGGGGTCGGGGAGTCCAGAACTAGAGGGTATAGGTTTAGGGTGAGAAGGGAAAGATATAAAAGAGACCTAAGGGGCAACTTTTTCACGCAGAGGGTGGTACGTGTATGAAATGAGCTGCCAGAGGATGTGGTGGAGGCTGGTACAATTGCAACATTTAAGAGGCATTTGGATGGGTACATGAATAGGAAGGGTTTGGAGGGATATGGGCCGGGTGCTGGCAGGTGGGACTAGATTGGTTTGGGATATCTGGTCGGCATGGACAGGTTGGACCAAAGGGTCTGTTTCCATGCTGTACATCTCTATGATTGTATGGCTGTGAGATATCCAGTGCAGAAACAAATCATTTGGTCCAATTCACCCATGCCGACCAGACATCCGTAATATATCTAGTCCCATTTACTTGCACTTGGCCCATATCCCTTTAAATCCTACCTATTCATATATCCATCCAAATGCTTTTTAAATGCCATAATTGTATCAACCTCCACCAGTACCTCTGGCAGCTCCTTCCATACGTGCACCGCCCCCTGCTTGAAAAACGTTGCTCCTTTGTCTCTTTCATACCTTTCCCTTCTTACCTTAAACCTGTGCGCACCAGTTTTGGACTCCTCCACCCAGGGGAGAATACCTTTACCCTATCCATGACCCTCACAATTTCATAAACCTTTACAGGGTAACCCCTCAGCTTCCAGGTGAAATAGCTCCAGCTTCTTCAGCCTCTCCCTACGGCTCAAACCCTCAAACCCCGGCAATAGCCGTGTAAATCTTTTCTGAACCCTTCAAGTATCACAACATCCTTCCTTTAGCGGGGATGTTAAAACTGCATGCAGTATTCCACTAGTGGCCTAAAAGAATATCCTGTATAACCGCAACATGACCTCCCAACTCCTATACTCAATGCACTGACCAATAAAAGCAAGCATACCAAATGCCTTCTTCACTCTCCTATCTACCTGTGACTTCATTTTCAAGGAACTCTGAACCTGCACTCCAAAGAATTTTTAAAAGCTTTCCCACTACCAAAGTTAAAATCACTGATGAGATATCATTCTCACATCTGAAATAGGATTAAAATATTGGTTTTCTTAATGAAGGAAGGATTATATACATTGTTCAGAGATGTTTAGGGAAGGTTAACTGGGCAAAAACCTGGAATAACTAGTTGGTCTTAGGAAGAAATGTTTGACAGGATAGGCTTGTATCCAATGAGTTTAGAAAGTAAGAAGCAATTTGATTGGGAAGGCTCAAGGGCTGCATTGGCCTACTTCTGTTACTAATTCATATGCTCATGTACTTCAGGTTATTTTATCCAGCAGCACAGATGATGTATCCTTCCATCAAAGCATGACTACCTGTGCCTTTACTGCTCAAGACCTTGCAGATCAAGAATTGATCTCTTCAGTCATGATTGCTCATGCCGTCACGATTTTCATCTCACAGAACATGCTGTCACCATCAAAGTGAACACTGATAGCCTGATTTACTGACATCATTGAAATGATTCGAACTAAAATCACTCAACTGTTCATCCATTTTAGTCTAAAGTTAAAGCTTGACTTTAGATATTTGTCATAAAATCCACTTAAAGGGAAGAATGATTTCTCAAGCTGCCAAGCCATCTGTCCACAATTTGTGACCATGTTGAATCAGCATCATTTAAAGTATAAATCTTTGCTGTAAATTTTACACAGATGCCTATGATTATCACAGGTTAATCAAATGTCTCTAATGCTTCTAAAGCTGAAGGTTCAGATTCAACAGTAAGACCAAAAATTATCAACACGGCAAAGGGCGCTATAAAAATTGCCAACAGGTTTGCAAAAATTAACATACAGTTATTTTAATTCAAATTAATTATTATTTCTCCTGAGGGCTTAACTTGCATGATCTTTGTTTTCATAAATAGGTGAGAGGATATTTCAAAGATAGGGAGAAAATGGATTGTAGTTATTGCTGCACACATAAAACGCACCTTGTTTACTTTGGATCGTAATTTTCATCATAATGACTGATTTTCATCATGTGAACTTCCTGAAAGTGCTTAAACAGGGACACCTGCAAAATTTAGCACTCAAGCACTGATTAGATGCAATTCTTGTGGAGAAGTTAGTCGTGAATCTTCTCATTCACTTTTGCTGCAGGTTGAGGCTGCCATACAGCTGCCATACTTTAGGATAAGTCAAAGATTCAACAAGAGGCTGTGCAGGAGTTCAGATACAGCACTGCATTTCCTAGTCAAACATAAAGACATTGGAACATAGAAGCATTAATTTCCACAGACATAGAAACAGGAATAGGCCATTCAACTCTTAAGCCAGTTCTACCATTCAATGAGATCATGGCTGATCTGTGGTTTAACACCATGTACCTGTCTTTGGCCGATATCCCATAAGACCTTCAATTAACAAGCATGTAGCTATCCTGGATTTAAAATTAACAACTGGTCTAGCAGCAACAGCCATTTGTAGAAGAGCATTTCAAACCTCTACCCTACCCTTTGGTGTAGAAGTGCTTCCTAACATCTTTTTAGATTATGACTCTAGTTCTGGAATCTCCAACCGGTGGGAAATAGTTAATCATTATCTACCCTCTCATTTCCTGTTAATATCCTGGAGATATTGATCAGATCACCCCTTAACCTTTGAAATTCTAGAGAGAACAGACATAATTTGTATAATCTCTCCTCATAATTTAATGCCTGAAGTCTAGGTATCATTCTTGTAAACCTATGTTGTACATCCTTCACTTCACTTCAGGTTTTCACAGATGTGTTTGGAGAACCATACAACTTCCTCAGGTTCAGTACTTGTTTAATCTTCACAGCATATAGACTTTTACTGCTAAGTACTCTGAGATTTAAATAATCTTGCTGGAACCTCATGCCAACTAGCTGAAGTGAGATGCCATCCCAGAATGGAGAGATAATGTGCTGAATCCTTGCAAAAGTGCAGAATCCTTCCATATAGTGACTTTAATTGTCATTTCACTTTCACAGTCGTGTTTTATTATTCTTGGATGAGGAATAGCTAAAGTCTATCAGATCCTGCTGCAAGATTACTGGGCAGGTGAGGAACACAGGGGTTACCCTCATCTGTATCTAAGGTTGATGCAATCCATGTGCAGTTCAGCAATACTGATCCAAACAAGAGTCACATAAATTAGAAATATCACTTTTGATAAATTTAGCATGACAACATGTCTACTGCCTCAGTTTTGGCCAGAAAATTTCAAAACAGGATGCAATGGTGTTACTCAGTTAAAGAGCCAAGGCAGAGTCAATTGCTTTGACAGAGCTATTCCTGATCTACTATTTGCCTCTTTGCTGCATCCAGCCCTGAGGTCAAACTTCTGGGTTGGGAATTTACACTTAGATAGTCAAAAATATCTTGCAGTGCCTCAAAAGATGGTTCAAATTTGTCTGGACAGTTGGTCTTAACTGATACTGTTAGCTTACTCACAGCTCTTATGATCAATTTAGAATGATTGTATCTGTCATGAATGCCATTTACTGCCTTACTCCTAGAATGCAATTCTTTAGTGACTATTCTAATTTATTCATTGATGTTCCAATTCCACCACTGTGAGACAAACTCAGCACAGAGGACTTCACCACAATCAGTTTGCATTCATTAATATGAAAGAAATAAAAACACACTTAAATGATTTACGTAGCCACAGCAGACAAGGGGCTACAGGTTCTTAACAAGACTTTCAGCAGGTATATACCCAATTCTGAATCTGAATGATTAACTAACTTGTCAAGACATTTATAGATAAATGGGGAAAGCTAAGTATGGGGTCCACATGGTTAAATCCCCTTTGAAGAAAAACATTTGGGTTTTATACAGATTTTTAAAATTACCAATCCATCCCACTCCAGTGTGGCTTATTAGCATCAGAATTGTTGATGACGAGAGAACTGAAGACTCCCAAAATTAGATGTTCCGCCCACCCCACACCTGATGAATCACAAAACTATGAGGCTGTTGATCATAATAGAGTACTCATTTGTTGCTACCATTAATTCAAGGATGACAAGTATAGATTAGAGACCTGAACAGGAGTGGTATGTGTATTCAAGATGCAGTGGATCAGCAATGATTGTATCATCGCCATACCGCTGAGGGAGTTGCCTGGAAGAATCACAAAACCTTGTCTCATTATGAAATAATCATTCACAAAATGTTGATGGTAACAAAGTCAATGAAGAGAGTTCATAAGAAGGAATGTCTGCAGGATCAAGATCAAGGTCCACACTCCTTAAGTCAAAGACTTAACAGTTTTGCATTCTCGAAGAATTGTGAAATTTCTCAATCTAACTCAGAGACTTGAGGGCATGATGGAGTTGTGGCAAATATACATGAATGTACAAAAGTTAATTATGGGAAAGAAAATCTTGGACAGGTTATATAAAGTAATGGTGTTGAAATCATTAAGACTGCATTAAGCTTCATCCAATCTGATGATGTCATACAGTTTTGGTGGAGAAATCAGGAGAATAGATGTGTCATTTATTTTTCCCTATAGTCTCAGTAACAATACCTAACAAGTTAATATAAGCCAATGAAAGAATAAGGACTTGTGGCATACCCGCAAACTTCACAAATGCATTTGCCTTTTTCAGGAGCTCTTCATTTCAAGCTTACAGGCTGCTTTGCTGATTCTTGTGAACCATCTGTCTCCATTAAGAGTCCCCTGCTCCAATGCACTTTTGCCAACATCAGCAATAGAGAGTTGGCTTTTCAACTAGTGTTTGAAACATTTAAGTGGTGCATCTCAGTCTGCCTTACTATAAAGCAATGTTTTTAACCTTCTGGAATACTCCATGAGAATTCATTCGGTATTGAGCATATTGATGAGCATTTCATTGTTATTGATGTAGCCCTGTTACATGATATTCATGATAGGTTGAACACTGTACTGATGAACTGCCAAGTGATATCAGAGGGAGGTAGAAGAAGGCAATGCTTTTTAACTTTACCTTTTTGAGGACAAAGAAAAACTTCTGAGTTTTTTGGAAGAATTTACGAAAGACGAAATTGCATATGATCAGTCAAAACTGATATCCAAAATGACTTCACATGATACAACAGTGGGCAACCAGAATTTTTGATATGAACACAGGTGCTTCAGATCTTGGGTTTATATTTAAACATATATAGATCATGGCTGAGAAGACCACTCATGCACAAAACAAAACAAAACAAAAAAACACAAGAAAATGTTTCCACCCATTTTTTGAGTAACCTATTTAAGGAATGATAGTTAGCCAACTTAAAGTCGACCTAAATTCTGACACAAATAGGCCAATCCACCTAATCTGTCCAGAATTAGCAAATAGGAAAATATAGTTTTAAATGACTTGGAGATAGTAAGGACTGCAGATATCAGAAGTCAGAGTCGGTAAAATGTGGACCACAGCAGATCCGACATCATTGGAGGAGCAGGAAAGTCAACATTTTGGATCAGGACCCTTTGTCAGAACTGGGGAGGAGGGCTGGAGCTCAGAAGTAAATATTTTTATAATTTTAATAGAATTTGAATTTGCATTTTTGGACAGCCTCCAATTGGAAACAGGGCAGAAGTGGGTACTGCTGACGTTGGAGATTAGAGTCAAGACTAGAGTGGTGCTGAAAATTGACGTCAATTTTCCTGCTCCTCTGATGCTGCCTGATCTGTTGTGCTTTTCCAGCACCACTCTAATCTTGATTCCAATTGGAAACAGTTACGTAATCTCCATGCTTACTTATTTATGGAACCATCTGAAACTTTGGTTAATACAGGCTTGGGTATCAGGGTGGTGGCTGAACTTTCCTCCTATTTGTACCCTTTTTACAGGCAGTCAATGGGTTGTTAATGCTTGGAAATTGCCACAATAGCATTCTGCCAGTGGCTCATTCAATCATAACACATCATGGGCAAAGTGGTTTCTTTATTCAACTAACTCTGCTCATTTATTCTTGGTGAACAAATGCATATCAGCCTTATTATATCACTGTCAATGACATGAACTAAACCATTGGAAGTAAAAATGAGATTGATCACCTAAACGTGGATTGTCATTTATCACTGTAAAGTTGTCTGAAATGCCTTAAAGCTTGTCAATCATGAAGCAGCTTTCAGGATTTGAACACTATTATCTAACATTAACATTTCCATGGTGTAGATTAGCATGAATTTATTAACAGTTCAGATCTCATATTGATTTACATACTTACAACATCTTTGGAGCATTTTGCCAAGAATAGTTAAAACTCAATTTAGTCATTTCTTCTTCACTGTAACTTCAGACTGAAGTCAAGATAATTTATCTCACAACTAGCTGTTATAACAGTGGTCAGACATAAAGTGTATCCAAGTGTAATGATTTCTTCACAGCTCATATCAAGTTATTTAAAAAGCCCATAAATTTGAACCCAGATTTTTCTCTTCAAGGTGATCACCGCAAGTGGTTTGCCTGGGCAGAATTTGAACTCTGCCAAGTTTAATTGTCAGAGGAAAAAGTAAGGACTGCAGATGCTGGAGATCAGTGTCAAAAAGTGTAGCGCTGGAAAAGCACAAACAGTTCAGCAGCATTCCTGATGAAGAGCTTATGCCTGACTGGCTATGCTGTTCCAGCACCACACTTTTAATTTTCAGTGGACCGGTCAAATTTGCATGCCTAAGTGGGTCTACCTCATTATCAATATGTCTGATTAAGAACTGGACCATTTGGATCGTAAATAGTGTACTGTAATTGCATAAATTTTGGAAGTAGTTTTCATGGCCGGATATCAGTATTGGGAAAAGAGTTTTGGCAATAGAATTGTGATTCTGAATGCTCTGCTGTAGAGAGTGTAGCCTCTACGTTTATGGAAACTACAAAGGAAATGCTGCTGATCCAATCCAGACAGAGTATGATTCAATTGTTGGCATTATAATGAGTTGATTTTCAAAATGTACTGCTCAGTTTGAGTATAAATCGTGAATCCAAGGGAGTTCGACCAAGGAACTTTTTGAGCGAGTAGTCAATTTCACATTTTTTTCTCACACTCAGGACTTGAGAGAAAACTCCAGAAAGAGAAATTTACCTTGCTATCAATCTAAAGAGCACAAATGTATATTTTTTATGAACTAGCTTCAAATGATTGATACTTTTATTGGCATGGAATTGGAGGGACTTTTTCTTAACATAGTGGAAACTTATCAATGGATGAAGTTTGAGTCTTTCTTACACATTCAAGTTGTTGTTGTAATATTCATTATTTTTAGAGAATTAGCAGTGTAAATGGGCATGGAAATGTAGTATAAATGTAGTGGCTTCAAGTGGACAGGGCCTGGGAAATGAATATTCAAGGATACACGTGTTATCGTAAGGGCAGACTGACGGGCAGAGGGGTGGGGTGGCCTTGTTAGTAAGGGATGATATTCAGTCCCTTGCGCGGGGGGACCTAGAGTCAGGAGATGTAGAGTCAGTGTGGATAGAGCTTCGAAATACCAAGGGTAAAAAGACCCTCTTGGGAGTCATCTACAGGCCCCCAAACAGTAGTCTGGATGTCGGATGTAAGTTAAATCAGGAGCTGAAATTGGCCTGTCACAAAGATGTCACTACAGTTGTTATGGGGGATTTTAACATGCAGGTAGACTGGGAGAATCAGGATGGTATTGGGCCACAAGAAAGAGACTTTGTGGAGTGCCTCAGAGATGGATTCTTAGAGCAGCTGGTGCTGGAGCCGACCAGGGAGAAGGCAATTCTGGATCTGGTATTGTGTAACGAACCAGAATTGGTCAGAGACCTCGAAGTGAAGGAGCCATTGGGAAATAGTGACCATAATACAATAAGCTTCAATCTGCAATTTGAGAGGGAGAGGGTACAGTCGGAAGTGACAGCACTTCTGTTGAATAAAGGGAATTATGGAGCTATGAGGGAGGAGCTGGTCAAAGTTCAGTGGTGCAATACCTTAGCAGGGATGACCTTGGAGGAACAATGGCGGATATTTCTGTGTATAATGCAGAAGTTGCAGGATCAGTTCATTCCTAAAAGGAAGAAAGATCCCAGGAGGAGGCATGGGCGGCCGTGGCTGATGAGGGAAGTAAAGAAACATATAAAGTTAAAAGAGAAAAAGTATAACATAGCTAAGATAAGTGGGAAAACTGAGGACTGGGAAGCTTTTAAAGAGCAACAGAGGATTACTAAGAAGGAAATACGCAGAGGAAAAATGAGGTACGAAGGTAAACTGGCCAAGAATATTAAGGAGGATAGTAAAAGCTTTTTTAGGTATGTGCGAGGCAAAAAAATGGTTAGGACAAAAATTGGGCCCTTGAAGACAGAAACAGGGGAATATATTACTAGGAACAAAGAAATGGCAGAGGAATTAAATGGGTACTTCAGATCTGTGTTCACTTGGGAAGACACAAGCAATCTCCCTGAGGTAACAGCGGCTGAAGGACCTGAACTTAAGGGAATTTATATTTGCCAGGATTTGGTGTTGGAGAGACTGTTAGGTCTGAAGGTTGATAAGTCTCCGGGGCCTGATGGTCTGCATCCCAGGGTACTGAAGGAGGTGGCTCGGGAAATCGTGGCTGCGTTGGAAATTATTTTACAGAGTTCAATATATTCGGGGTCGGTTCCTGAGGATTGGAGGGTGGCTAATGTTATACCACTTTTTAAGAAAGGTGGGTGAGAGAAAGCAGGTAATTATAGACCAGTTCGTCTGACCTCAGTGGTGGGAAAGATGCTGGAGTCTATTATAAAGGATGAAATTACTGCACATCTGGATAGTAGTAACAGGATAGGACAGAGTCAGCATGGGTTTATGAAGGGGAAATCATGCTTGACTAATCTTCTTGAATTTTTTGAGGATGTAACTATGAAGTTGGACGAGGGAAATCCAGTAGATGTAGTGTACCTGGACTTTCAGAAAGCTTTTGATAAAGTCCCACACAGGAGGTTAGTGAGTAAAATTAGGGCGCATGGTATTGGGGGCAAAGTACTAGATTGGATTGAAAATTGGTTGGCTAATAGGAAACAAAGGGTTGTGATAAACGGCTCCATTTCGGAATGGCAGGCAGTGACCAGTGGGGTACCACAGGGATCCGTGCTGGGACCACAGCTTTTTACAATATATGTTAATGATATAGAAGATGGTATCAGCAATAACATTAGCAAATTTGCTGATGATACAAAGCTGGGTGGCAGGGTGAAAAGTGATGAGAATGTTCGGAGATTACAGGGTGACCTGGACAAGTTAGGTGAGTGGGCAGATGCATGGCAGATGCAGTTTAATGTGGATAAATGTATGGTTATCCACTTTGGTAGCAAGAACAGGAAGGCAGACTACTACCTCAATGGAATCAATTTATATAAAGGGGCAGTACAGAGAGATCTGGGTGTTCTTGTACACCAGTCAATGAAGGCAAGCATGCAGGTACAGCAGGTAGTGAAGAAGGCTAATAGCATGCTGGCCTTCATAACAAGAGGAATTGAGTATAGAAGCAAAGAGGTGCTTCTGCAGCTGTACAGGGCCCTGGTGAGACCACACCTGGAGTACTGTGTGCAGTTCTGGTCTCCAAATTTGAGAAAAGACATTCTGGCTATTGAGGGAGTGCAGCGTAGGTTCACGAGGTCAATTCCTGGAATGGCAGGATTACCGTGCACTGAAAGACTGAAACGACTGGGCTTGTATACCCTTGAGTTTCGAAGATTGAGAGGGGATCTGATTGAGACGTATAAGATTATGAAAGGATTGGACACTCTGGCAGTTGGAAACATATTTCCACTGATGGGTGAGTGCCGAACCAGAGGACACAGCTTAAAAATACGGGGTAGACCATTTAGGACAGAGCTCAGGAGAAACTTCTTCACCCAGAGAGTGGTGGCTGTGTGGAATGCTCTGCCACAGGAGGCAGTGGAGGCCCACTCTCTGGATTCATTTAAGAAGGAGTTGGATAGAGCTCTCAAAGATAGTGGAATCAAGGGTTATGGAGATAAGGCAGGAACAGGATACTGATTAGGAATGATCAGCCATGATTATATTGAATGGCGGTGCAGGCTCGAAGGGCTGAATGGCCTACTCCTGCACCTATTGTCTATTGTCTATTGTCTATTGTCTATAATGACTAGGGGTGGTGCTGTGCAGAAGGAAATTCTAAACCTTTTGAATTTCCCATTCCAAAGTTCTCATTATCAGGCTATGGTTTATGATACCTATGATTCCTTTCCTTGCCTGTAACCAAAGGAGTCGTTATTTTTGATGCAACAAATAATCTGGGCAGGTGCTGTTCAAAATACATACAGGACATATATTGACATATGAAATTAATCATTTTGCAGTTAATTGTGAGAAACTTAGCACTTTGGCTAAAGTAAAACAAAGTCTGAGGCTTGTTATATTTTTTGCTATAAGTCATCATTTGTGGATGGCATGCTGGCACAGTGGTTAGCACTTCTGTCTCACAGTGCCAGAGACCCGGGTTCAATTCCCACTTTAGGAAATTGTCTGTGTGGAGTTTGCACATTCTCCCCGTGTCTGCATGGGTTTCCTCTGGGTGATCTGGTTTCCTCCCACAGTCACAAAGATGTGCGGGCCAGGTGAATTGGCCATGCTTAGGTGAAGGGGTAAATGTAGGGGAATTGGTCTTGGTGGGTTGCTCTTCGGAGGTTCAGTGTGAACTTGTTGGGCCAAAGGACCTGTTTCCACACTGCAAGTAATCTAACTTGTACCACGCTACCACCTAGCCTCCAGTCTGCACCAGACCTCTGCATTCGACCTACTTTAAAATCCTACACAATGTTGGACAATGTTTGATGATCTCACCTTCTCAAACCACAACCACTACCATCCAGGAGGATATAGGCAGCAGGTACAGAGGAACACCATCACCTGCAAGTTCCTTCCCAAGACACTCACCATCCCAACTTGGAAACATTTTACTGGTCTTCCAGTGCTACGGGATCAAAATCCCAGAATTCCCTCACTAATGGCATTGTGGGTCGACCTGAAGCACAGGAACTGTGGCAACTCACACCACCTTTTTAATGGGAATGGGAATGGGAAATAAATCGTGCATCCCATGAATGAATAAAAATTCTTCAGTTCTGAGGGAGAGTTATACTGGATTCAACTCGTTAACTCTGTTTTGCTTTCCACAAATGCTTCCAGATCTACTGTGGTCCTTTATCATTTTCTCTGTTATTTTAGATTTCCAGCATCTACAATATTTTTCATCTGGACCGATGCTCTCCTTGGGGTCTACATTCTCCATAAATAGCTGGTACAAAATCATACTTTGCTTTCTATTCCTGACCAGATCATGCATGTTTTGCTGAACTATATTGGCTCTCAGTTCCTTGAGTAAAATTGTGAACCTCAAATTCAAATCAATTCATGTCCTGTATTTCGTTAGACTAAATATTCAGCCAAGGGTCAGAAATTGGAAATGGAAACTAATTCCAGATCATGATCCCATATGACACATGTGATGATTTTTGTTTTGTTGCTATAGAAATTTTTACTGCAGATGCCAGAAAATTGTTGACTATTACAAGATTCAGGGAACAGTTTTGATTTGCTGCGATATTTAACTGTTCCAAAATACTAGTTACATTCAATATTGGCTAGAAATAGGAATTGGGTTTGTTGCAAGTTTTCAATAAGTCTGCTAAAATAATTGTGAGGTTACAGTTAGTTGAAGTTAAATGCAGAAGCAAACTTGACGCAGAAGATAAATGTTTCACTAGAATACTGAAAATGCAATTGTATTGCACTAAGTATGTATAGTTGAGGACTCATGGAGAATTTAAGAACAGTCGGATAGCTCTGTGTAGTCAAAGATAAGAATGAAGATTGCCGAGTTAGTAGCAACTAAGTCTTTGATTCTGTGCTCAACAATATTGTGCAAGCTCTGTGGGTTCTAAAGAAACTATTTGCAACTGATAATTCAATGTAGCTGTGAGATACAGCGAAGGAAACTCACAAGCAGTATTACTTTGGTGCAGCTGAACAAGGTTAGAACTCAGGGGAAAAAAAAAACAGTGACAACATTGGCTTGGTGAAGCTGATTGTTTGTGAAAAGCTGGCGTGGTGCCTGTGAATGAATGTTGCAGTGCAGTTTCCATGGTTTCAGGGGAACATAATGCCAGAAATGGAGGATGAATAACCATGACATGAACACTCATTAAGGCAGTCAATGACAGAATGGCTTTTGAGGTACTATCAAAACCAAATCATCAAAAGTGAAGTACCATAGCTCTTTGTGGAGTTTTAATAGGATGAGTGACCTAAAGTAACAATAACATCTGGTATGGGGGAGTGAATTGCTGAAAATTAATGGGATCTGTCTTAGTTGCATCTAGCAATTTTAGCATCCTATGCAATGTGCATCCTTTGTTTGTCTGTTCCCATATTTGTTCCCTATTTACTTTTGTACATTAGAATGTAAGTCATATTTAAATTTGTACAGTTTAAACTATTACATCATTCATTTTTAGTTGCAAATCTTATAAATAGCCATGTCTTCAACTTGGTTATGACCAATGAAGGAGTGTGTCTAGAAAGGAGCTTGATCTTTGGATATAACACATGCTTCAGGTTTGTACATTGGGATTTTCAGATCTTCAACAAATGAGAAGTCAGATACTGGTTTGTTGTAACATCAGGAACAGTGAGTGGATTCCCAAAGTTAGAGGGTAAAAACAACAACTGCAGATGCTGGAAACCAAATTCTGGATTAGTGGTGCTGGAAGAGCACAGCAGTCAGGCAGCATCGGAGGAGCAGTAAACGTTGATTTTACTGCTCCTCGGATGCTGCCTGAACGGCTGTGCTCTTCCAGCACCATTAATCCAGAATCCCAAAGTTAGAGGGCTAGTAGGACAGTTTCAATCCTTCGATGATCTGACATGAGAACTGCAATCTGCAGATGAAAACTGTGAGGGTATATTTAATTTCTATATTCTTTTATAGGATGTGGGACCAACTGGAACAGCCAGTATTTCTTGCCAATACTATGTTGTCATTGCGCAGATGGCAGCAAACTGCTTTTATGATCCACAGCAAGAGAATTGGTACATTTTTATGTCTGGACATGGGCTATATATGACACTGAAGGGACAGCCGTCCAAGGGACAGTCAGAGGCCAGACTGTTACGGGTTTGGGGAAGGGGTCCCTTCCTCACATCTGTTAATTCCAGTCTGAACAGGAATGAGGCATAAGTACATCTCTTAATTAAAAATAATTGGTCTCTATTGACTGGCTGCTGCTGGTCTGAGCCCAAGCCGCACTTAAAATGGCACAGAATCAGGTCTGTGGCAGCAAATGACCATGGAGGTCAGCAGAAACAACAACATTTTACCAGCTTTCCTTTGCTTAGAAGCCCAAACTGATTTAAAAATTCATCTCTCTATTTCTGAAAACCTTTACAAGACTGTGATCCTCCAATAATTCAGTTGTCTTTCAACTATTGATGGTTAGCCTCGCATTGCAGCTGGGCCTATCCACCTCATTTATTCATCTGCTGCTTATACTAACTCCTACCAGGACATCTGCTGTCATTATATGTCACAGTCATCCACTGTAGCTCATCTGCAACTGCTCTTGACATCCGTCATCCAAGATTCCTACATTGTTTACTCCTTCTGCTGCCCTCCACTTTGCTGTCTTGAATAGATCTCTGAAGCTTGTTTACTCCTGACCTTCTACATACTTATATATAGCTATGTATTATGGATAAATAATATATTATTAAAATATATGTAGGGTAGTACATATGCATGTATAGTTGCATATTTATGTTTACTATTATATTACAATATAACAACTAACATATTAAATATATATACTGTATTTTCTAATGTAATGACTGTGGTGTATACTATTACATATTTTGTAAATAAAACTTTTAAAACAGGAATGAAAAAATTTACTAAGTGACTGCAGGAAGTCACATTACTAGCCCTTTGAATTTTGATTGGTATTGTACCTAGGTCGTATTTATCCTGCGAAGAAATGACAAGAGATATTTTGAAATTCAATGAGTATTCCCAAGGAAAAACAAAAACCATTGATAATGGTTTTCTGAGAGGCGTGAATAGCTCTTCCAAGCTTAGCAGGCTGATGACTGAAACAGCTGAAAAAAATTACTTCAATTATAAGACAATTGATCCATCTCAATCAGAAATTATTTTAAAATTGTATCTGCATAAGAGGGGCTATGATCAACCATTTAAGATAGAAACCCTAAAGAAGAATTCTGAGACATAGCCTCAGAGACAGGATTCCCAGCACAAGTGAGCACAAGATAAAAGCATTTAACTGCTGTTCTTGCAATCCCCAAGAGCCCAAGAGTCATAACCATAGAACAAGAAAGGGACAAGATATCTTCTCCCTCTCCCAAATCCTGCTGACTTGTTACGAAAGCAATGATAGCTGCTGAATTCTATTTTACAGTTTCAACTCTGTTGTTTTAGAAAGCGATATCTCAAGCAATTCCATCTGCAACAATCATTGAGAATGATCTCATCTTTTATCTTCATTTGCAACTTTAATCCTTCCTTACTTTAAATATTTGGATCTGTACTTCAGTGATTGAAGTTATTGCTTTTATATAAATGACTTTCAGCAATAGTTGAGTAATGAACCAACCTTTTACCTTATTGAAAGCATCAAGATGTGCTGTTAACTATGTTTAAACTATGTTTAAAAAAGGTCTTGAACTGAGCTATACAAGTTCACAATTTATGACAACTCTGATTTGCTGTGGTGAATCTACCTTTAGGTAGATAGGTACACACATATGCATTATATTGTAGAGTTATGTATTATACATAAACATTGCTACAAAATACATCTCATGATACCATCTTCTTAAGATTGTTTTCTATGATGCTTTAATAAAAGTGTTATTGAAATAGCACAGGAACGATCTTGATATGAATGTGTCCAATGTCTGCATGGTGATATCACTGACAACAGGTTATAATCTTATTGACACCTCTGACATTGCATTGATTTTAGCTGAAAGAAATATTGTTGCATATCATTTGTCAACACTGCAAAATCCAGATGCCAATGCTAATGATCAGTTAGATGAAATCCATTTAGGAAAGTGGATTGACTGAACTGTACAAAGAATGAGCAGAATTACATGTCATTGAAGGAATTATTAAAACTGGCAGCTGCCTCAATGGAGGCATTTGAGCAAACTAATGAATGTTTTTAATGGCATCTATAATTGTAATGTTCACAATGATTAATATTATTAATGCTGTCATTGTTATCCTTTCATTTTTCAATAACTGAATGCTTATACATATTGGGCAGTATGTTATTGGGGCCTGAACGATGTGGATTATGGTGAGAAATCTGAGAGAAGTCAGGCAAGGCCTTTCTCAATGAAATAACAAACTCGCTGCATTTTCAAACAGAGTTCCTGGTATTGAGATGGGAGTCTCACCACGCAGCAGTGAGATGTTTATTAATAAGGATGATAGCTTGTGGTCAGCTTCATTTACTATAAATCTCACCTCATACAGCTTCCTATCCTGCCATCTGTCATGAGGAACTCGACACCAACAATCTACAATTGCTGACATGAAAGTCAGAGCGTGAGCCATATGACTTCATTCTCTGTGTTTTCCTTCTCGGAAATCTGGCAGTAATATCTCAAGACACATTAGCTCTAACCCTAACTCTCATCCATGAATATTGGCACTCAATATCTCCCAGCCTCTCAGGATCCTTGTGATATCACTCCTATCCATTTACAGGTCATTTTTTGAGATTTAAAACTGCATTCAGAGTGCACAGGCTCTACCATTGCAAAGCTGCTGCAGAGACATTTTGAGCACAAGGACCAGAGTCCAGCTCAGAGCTTAGTCTGGGCTTGTCATTTCATCGAGGAAGGCCTCACCAGATTTCTCACCATGGTCCACATCATTCAGGCCTCTATAAGATGCTGCCCAGTATGTACAAGAATTCAGTTATTGCAAGGTGAAACGATAACAATGACAGCATTAATAATATTAATCATTATGAATATTACGATTATAGATGTCATTAAAAACATTCACTAGCTTGTCCTGATACCTCCATTGAGGCAGCTGCCAGTTTTAATTATTCCTTCAATGACCTGTAATTCTGCTCATTCTTTGTATAGCTCTGCCAATCCACTTTTCCAATTAGATTTCGTCTAACTGATCATTAGCTTTGGCAACTGGATTTTGCATTGTTTACACATGATGTATAACAATATTTCTTTCAGTTGAAGTCAATAATATGTCAGAGATTTCAATAAGCTTATGACTTGTTGTCAGTGATATGATGATGCAGACATTGGACATACTCATATCAAGATCTTTCCCCTGCTATTTCAGTAACACTTTTATTAAAACACTATGGAAAACAATCTTAAGAAAATTGCATTATGAAATTTCAGAGCTTGTCATTTGCTGTCTTGGTGCTCACTTATGTCATGCCATCTGAATGCTCAGAGCATCTCTGCTGTGTCTTTCCTCGCAGTATAAGCACAGAGGTAGGCAACTTATCTTGCTGGCCATCATCCTGAGACAAGAAAACAGACCTCTTTCTGTATGGCACCATTCTATTTCAATATCGCATCGCAACATGGAGCTGCAGTTTGCGCAGCAAACACTCTGCATGTACTCTAAGCAAACGGCTGTGTCCCAAACAGGAGTGGAGTTCCATGATGTTCATGCTGGCACACTGTTAGTCACAGGATCTCAGCAAAGTCAGTCAAAGGCAGCCTCTGAGATTAATCCAAGGACTTGACAACGGTCAGGTATCTGGTCGAAGCGATCCAGGTCAAAGGATTCATGCCTCTGCAGTTCAAGGAGTGGGTCAGAGTCAGCCCTGTGTCTCTCCAGAGGTCAGCATGATCACATCTATCAAGGGTCATGCAGACAGGTTGAGGGAAACCTGAGGAGGTGCAAAGCCTGTGAGGTTGATGAAGAGGCAGCCAGGAAGGGGAAATGAATGTTCATGGATGCAATGGCAGTGCCTGGGAAATATTGCCTGAGCAGCACGCACTGCCACCTTTCATCATCCTTGAAAATGGGCAAAAATGCCTTTAACTATGAGGTAGGGAGCTACAAAACCCAGCAAAGTAAGGTACTTCGAGGGGTGACAACACTACACACAGACCCATTTGCTAGAGAAGACACACAATAGTGGGATTATAAACCTTGGTTAACACTATCCATTGTCTCAATGTGTGCTATACAACTCTCAGCACCAAACATTGCTCAGAATTTCATGCATATTTGGTCACAGAGGTCACTTATTCCATTCCAATGTATTTGCCCTTTGGCAAGTGATGTAAAGTTTCCACAATCGCTCCTTAAATGTGATATTCGCAATGCCGACACATGGTGCAGCAACTTCACTGGTCAAACATTGTTCCGTGGCACATCATGCATTGGTTGTCTTCCCTGACAGAGCAATTGTTGCTGTTGAGGCCACACAGACACACAAGAAAACAGATGTGGTACCGTTCTGTTTTAGCAGTTTATATTTTCATACAGTTTTAACAAATGTGATCCTTTACTTTCAGTGAAATGTCACCTGTGCCACTGAAAGGATTGAATCAGTTTCAGTTAGTTAAGGGTTAAATTTTTAGTCATGTTGTAAATGTAATTGTAAATCACAGATATATGATGGCAAATTAAAAGTATAGGAACTGCTCTATCAACAAGACAGAGCTGGTCTTCGGTGAACTGTAAACAATGCCAATAAAAACTGTGGGAAACAGCAGATAACAGTAGACACCTGGGCAAAGAGGAGTGGGAATTGTAAATGAATGTTGTAATTATTTAATAAATACTGGATTTATCTGTAAACCTGTCAAAATGAGTTTTACACTTCACAGAGTTGTGGTTAGCTCTCTGCATGCATGTGTGAGATAAACCACCATTGTTGCGTTTCCTGAAATCCTCCGATCAATTTGCCAAATTGATCCATTACAATCACCAATGTGTCCTCTAAAATTTTACTCTTTTCTTTCCATCCCACCACTCTAAGAAAAGTCTGAGGCTCGACATCTGAAGTTAAGGAAGTGTCGCTACCCCTACTTGTTGGTCATGGAGTTTTGGCTGTGCCACCCCAGGAGTGTTAGAGTATAAAGGCACAGGCATGTGGAGTGTGTCCTAGCTAGAGTCAAACACATCCTCCTGGCTTGGACTCCCATTTGTGTGAGAGTTGCAGACCGTGTGAAAGTAGAAGACCCTGCCACTTCTGAAGTGTCCTGAGAGGAGACTTGTGATGGCCTTATATATGGATCTGCCTCTGGCTGGGTGCCTCTTGGCACTGCCCTGCACACTTCTTGTTGACTGGATGTTAGTGCTGAGGACTGATGTCTAAAGTAATGGAATGCATGTTTGTGTGCATATCTAGCAGTCTCTGAGACTGCAGGACTTAGTTCTCCATAGTAGCTGTCAACCTGTCCATGAAGGCATGCAAATGATGGACTGACTGAGGCAGAACAGTTCCCATGGTACAGCTACACTCCTGTAGTCTCTGTGCTATGAGGAACATTGCCCCTTACTGACTTGTCTGCCATTCCTGTTCCTCCCTGGCATGCACTATATGTCCCTGATTACTGACACCGCAAGGTCCTCTTCTGCCTGAGACTAAGTAGATGGCTGGTCTTAGAGAGTTTTCCAAATCCCAGTGAACTGTGTGTTTCTCCCTCAGCTAGTAGCAGAGATGGGCAGTAATGTCCACACCAGCTTGTTCTCCCATCTTTAATTGAGCTGATGTTCCCACCAAGGTGTCAGTGACTGGGGGTGCAAGAGGCACCCTGGCTGATATTTCCTCTGAGGCCACAGTACTCATCCTTAGAGGTGCTGAGAGCCTTTCTGGCAGGGCAACCCAGTTGACCACTGACACTGCGGGCATTATACATGTTCCTGAAAGAGACAAAAGAGAGGCATTGTTGCCATGCCTTAAAGTTGCATGCAAAGGTCTCGTCTACCATTCCTGGGGGAAGAGGACACCCTACCTCTGCAATATATTGTCAATGAGGACATCCAGGTCCTATCCATATAAAGAGCCACAAATTTCTCTTTGTCTGCCACGCCCATTGGCAAATCGTCCTCACTGTGCTGAGAAACTGCAGACTGTCAGCGTTCACCCCAAGTGCACAATAGCATTTTAAAGATGGTGTGGGTGCCAAGGAATGCCAGCAAATTCCAGAATATCCAGTGAGTAGAGGTTTTTTTGTGCCATAACGAGATGGCAGAATTGGTCTATTATCAGATGAGAGGGGCACATGTGCTTGTGTGGTATGTCGTTAATGAAGTGAGTTTAGAATGATACCGCAAGGCATCTGACTCAGTCTTATGGACAGAAACTCTTCATGAAACTTGATGAAATTGATACTTAGACACACTATGCCAATATTCAGTCATAAATGTTTATTGAAATGATAACTTGGCATGTTTTCTCATCTACGCTCAGTTTCTTATGACACACAATAGTTCAATACACAATTCTCTGGATTTCTACCTTGCTGTGGTGGAGAGTTCAAGTGCTCCATTGATCCCAAGAGCAGGTGCTTTCAACTCCTGGGAGGACCACCCATGATGGTGATGTTGGAAGGGAGAAACCAGATATATCACAATCCAAAGCAAGTACTCAAAATTGATCCAACTAAAGATACTGGCGTGATATCAACGGCTGCAATGGCAGATGAAGACTATCAATTTTCCTACTCCTTGATGGCTGCCTGACCGGCTGTGCTTTTCCAGCAGTACACTCTTGGCTCTAATCTCCAGCATCTGCAGTACTCACTCGCAGGTGGGAGGTCCCCAGTCATTGAGGTTTCTTTGCCGCTGGAACTGAATCTACCTTCTGTCATGGACAATGTGCCTGCTGATGCACAACTGCATTCCCACATTAAAAGATGGCTTTTCCGTAGCTTCCTTCACAACTGAGCAGCCCTTATCAGTATCAGTTCTGCTTCTCCCACATAGGAAGTGGGCTGGAAAAGGTGCCCTAAAAATAGTCTCTTCCCTCACTGACCCTATTGCTGCAAATCCACATCCATTGGGCTCACCTACCTGTTGTCTTTAGACCAAAGTCAAACTCAATTTCAGAACTTGGAATGCATGAACATTCATGGACAATAAGCAAAACAATCTTTAATTTGCCATGAAACAGCAGGTGTGAGTGCCTATGCTTCAACACTTAACACCATAGATGAGTCCAAAGATATCCTACTCCACTCTGGACACCATATTGACCACACTACAAAGGAAGATAGAATTATTATTCTTGGAGAATTCGATTCCAATGTTGAAAAGAATGCCCAACTCTGGAAAGGAACCAGCAGAAAGGAAGGAGTCAGGAATTGCAACACCAATGGGATTCTCCTGCTCATGAAATGTTCAAATCACCACCTGATCATTATCAATATACTGTTCTGCTGAAAAGTCAAATTCAAGATTTCTTGGAGGCATCCATAATCAAAGCATTGGCACACAATTGACTATGTCATCATTCAATCCCAAAACCAAAAGGATGTCCTTATTGTAAAAGCAATGACCAGTGTAAATGACAGCTGGACCGATCATTGGCTCACCCACTTCTCAATGACTATCCAATACCATCAGAGGCTGCTAAAGGTAAAGAAAACAGCTCAACTTTGAGCAGCTTCAAGAGCCAAACAGACTTGTGACCTTTCAACATTGTCTTTCCCAAAATCTTCAAAGACTTCATTTTAATTGAGTGGAAGAAATCTGGAAAGAGCTGAAGACAGCCATCATCTCATGCTATGAAGTATACATTGGCTACAAGACCAGGAAACACCAAGACTGATTCGCTGAATATGAACATATCATCTGATACCTCATCAACAAGAACAGGATATCTCTCCATGCCTGGCAAAACAATATCACCAGTGAGGCAAAAAGGAGAACCCATCCGACGGCAAAAGCAGAGTTACAAAGAAGAAAGAAGGAAATGAAGAACCAATGCAAACCAATGCTTGAGAAAACTAAGGAGATTCAACTCTCTGTTGACAAGCATGCTGCCCAGGGTTTCTTCAGTGCCACCAAGGCAATATACACCCTCTGGTGCTGAGTAAAAAATGTACCCTTTTGAGAGACAGAGAAAACATAAGCCTCTTCTGAAGAGAGCACTTCAAAGAAATCCTAAAATGATACAATCATCAACAAGGAGGTATTTGAGGAAATGATGATCTTGGACTACCACCTAACATGGCAAACGTTGAAGTCCCTATTAGAAGCGTGAAGGATGGGAAAGCTGCATGTGCAGATGGGATTTCAACAGAGATTTCACAGGAAAAGAGCTTACCCATCATCTCCATCGACTGATCCAGAAAATCTGCGACAAAGGGAAAAATCCAGTGTTGATCTCATAGATGCTGCTATCATTACTGTCTTCAAAACAGGAGACAAAATGGAATTACTGAGGAAACTCCCAGATCTCCAGCACCAGGAAAAATCATCTCTCAAATCCTCTATAAAGGCACCATCTCCCAGTCTTGGAGGACATTCTTCCAGAAAGCTGGCATGATCTCTGACCAAACTGTGGAATATGGATATGATTTTCGCTGCTCACCAACTCCAGAAGAAATGACAGGAACAGCACCAATCACTCTGTGAGGTTATCATCAACCTGACCAAGGTTTTGGATTCAGTCAGTCAGGAAGTGCTATGAAAGATCTTATCAAAGGCTGGTATTTCAATAAAATTCGTCAACATCCTCTGTCTTCCCTATTGCAAGATATCAGCAATAATCCTCATCAGTGGTAATATGGAAGAATACTTTAATGTCAAGATCAGGGTCAAGTAGGGATGCATCATTGTCCCCATTCTTTCCCCATCTTCATCACCACCATTCTCCATTTGGTCAAGAGCAAGCTTTCCAGTGGTGTTGGCATTGTCTATGGAATGGACAAAAAATGTTTCATCCTCAACCAGTTAAAATCTAACATGAAAACGATACCAACCTCATTTGTGGAACTTCAGTATGCAGATGACAACCTCAAGAAGACTGAAATCCTTTACTAATCCATCCCACGTCAAATGCTAGCCCAACCTACCATTAAGATCAATGGAGAAACCCTCCCAAATGTGGAACATTTCCTCAACCTGGGAGGATACCTCTCATGGAGAAAGTGAGGACTGCAGATGCTGGAGATCAGGGCTGAAAATGTGTTGCTGGAAAAGCGCAGCAAGTCAGGCAGCATCCAAGGAGCAGGAGAATTGACATTTCGGGCATGAGCCCTTCTTCAGGCCCTTCCTGAAGAAGGGCTCATGCCCGAAACATCGATTCTCCTGCTCCTTGGATGCTGCCTGACCTGCTGCGCTTTTCCAGCAACACATTTTCAGTGCAGGATACCTCTCATCTAAAGTAGATATCAATATGGAGATACAACATCGCATCTTATCTGGGAGCGATGCCTTCAGACATCTAAGGATGACAGTCTTTAACGACTGTGAAATTTTCTTGATATCAAGATCCTTGTGTATATGGCTTCTAACTGTTCTACATGGTTCCGAAGCTTTAACTATCGATAGATGCCTCTTCAAAACCCTTCAAAAATACCATCAACATTGTTTGAGATGGATTCTCAGCATCAGCTAGGAGGACTTCAGCAACCCTGAAGCAGCCAATAGCACCAGCATTTTGCCATGATCATGCAAAATCAACTCCACCTCACTGCCCATGTGCTGAGGATGCCTAAGTTCTGACTGCCAAAGCAAATCTTCTTTGTCCAGCTGAGGGAAGGAACTCGAATGAGAGGAAGACAAAGGAAGCATTTCAAAGATTCCCTGAAGGCTTCCTTCCAGAAAATCAACATAGATGTCAATGCATGGGAGATATTCATTCAGAAGAAACCAAGTTGGATGACACTCTTGTACTAAGGGACACAATTCTTCGAGATTACCGAATTCAAGATGAATAACAGAAAATGAACTAGAGAAAAGAATGCCAATGCTCTCAGGGCTAAAGACCAATTCCACCTCCCAGAAACACCTGCCAAATGTGTGGTCAGCGATGCTGCTCTCAGACTGGGCTCCTCTGTTGTGCAACAAACCATAATCAGTGATAGAGAATTTCCTGGGTGCACAATCATACTCATTAGAAAATGATTGATGACGATGACGACAACTCCAATCACAAAGCACCCTGTGAATCATTTCAATTAAGGTAAATTTAATTACATGGTTACTGGCATTTTTAAAGTTATTTCAAATTATTCATTATTCCCCAATAACAAATTTTAAAAAAGGTAAAACTGAGCAAAATGAAAATAAAGCATTAGTATAATTTGTTTAAAAATATCTATGTTAAGTGTGTGATGATAAAGATTGGCTTTAAGTAAATAGAAGCTTCGAGTATTTTGGTTTTATCCAGGAGATAGTAATTGAATCAGCATTGACCTATGACCAACGTGACATTCTTTAAATCCTAGACAGTCCATTCACATAACCACCAAACCAAAAGTACAACATAAACCTTTATCCTCTTCCTCCAGGACATGTTGCTGTTCAGCTAATATTTGTTTATTGTTTCTAGCTACAATTCATTCTGTTTTCAGCTTAAAAAAACAAACATGCTCTTTTGATAATAACCTTCAATAACCTTCAATTCAGTTGCTATTGTCAATTATCAAGCATGAAATAAGTCAGCATTGTTTTGTCTATTAATGTTGTAATTTTGAGCAGTGCATTTTCACAAGGGTAGGAAGAATGCAATGGTAGAGAAGATACACTCTAATTGTGTACATGTAACTGGTGAACCAGCCATGGAAGTAATTCAGGAAAGGAGGAGTTTATCTTCATTTTTACTTACATCTAAATTGTACACACACAAAAGCTTCCTTTGCATTTTATAATATGTTATTAGGTACTTTTGGAGGGAGGAGGCACATAATATGGAGGATAGGTGGTCACCAGGATTGACAGAGCACCCAAGAAATATAACTACTCATTGAAGGGTGAGTTAAACTTTTCAATAGGTCAGTTGATCCATCATGACCCTGCCCACATGATTGGCATGGGCAAAATATTACTTTTGATTTTCAAATGAATGGAGAACAGATACTAATTTGGGAGGTTGTCCTTTGCCCATTGGAGGGCACCACTGAGAAGATAGCACCTCCAATTTTGTTTTACTTGACAATGCTTCAAAACTCATATCCTGTCCTCTTTATCTCCACCCCCCGACCCTGCCTTAGAAATTCACTCTGTCCAATGCACCCATTGATTGCCACACTCTGGAAGCCATGATTGTCTGGCTCATAGACTTCCCTTCAGACCAGAAGTACCCACTAATGAGCTCTGGCACTTCCAAGACTGTTGAACATTCTGGTTAATCTGACTGTCACCAGGTCTAGAAGGTGTGACTGCCTTCCAAGTGAGTGCCGAATATCCTACTTTAAACTTGCTAATACCATCTGCAGCAGGCTTTTGCTACAGGGTGGACTTTATTTTCACTGTATGATTTCCATCTCCTCTGACCTTAATTTTTAGCCTAATACTTTTCTTTTAACTTCAAGTTAACAATTTAGTCAAAATGATCTAAGTTTGGGTAATATTAAATCAGTCTGATAACATAAATATTTTCACATACACAGGATCGACGCAAAATTTAAAGTCAAAGTTTGAGTCAGAATGGGTCAAATGGGATTTATCCTAGCATCCTCTGGGAAGCCAGAGAGGAGATTGCTGAACCTTTGGCATTGATCTTTAAATCGTCATAGTCTACAGGAATAGTGCCAGAAGACTGGAAGATAGCAAATGTGGTTCCCCTGTTCCAGAAGGCAGTAGAGACAACCCTGGTAATTATAGACCAGTGAGCATGACTTAATTGTTGGTAAAGTGTTGGAAAAGGTTATAAGAGATAGGATTTATAATCATCTAGAAAAGAATAATTTGATTAGGGATAGTCAGCACGGTTTTGTGAAGGGTAGGTCGTGCCTCACAAACCATATTGAGTTATTTGAGAAGGTGACCAAACAGGTAGATGAGAGTAAACCAGTTGATGTGGTGTATATGGATTTCAGCAAGGCGTTCGATAAGGTTCCCCACAGTAGGCTATTGTACAAAATGCGGAGGAATGGGATTGTGGGAGATATAGCAGTTTGGGTCAGTAATTGGCTTGCTGAAAGAAGACAGAGGGTGGTGGTTAATGGGAAACATTCATCCTGGAGTCCAGTTACTAGTGTGTACCGCAAGGGTCGGTGTTGGGTCCACTGCTGTTCGTCATTTTTATAAGCGACCTGGATGAGGGCATAGAAGGGTGGATTAGTAAATTTGCAGACGACACTAAGGTCGGTGGAGCTGTGGATAGTGACAAAGGATGTTGTTAGTTACAGAGATACATAGATAAGCTGCAGAGCTGGGCTGAGAGGTGGCAAATGGAGTTTAATGTGGAAAAGTGTGAGGTAATTGACTTTGGTCGGAGTAACCGGAATGCAAATTACTGGGCTAATGGTAAGATTCTTGGTAGTGTAGATGACCAGAGAGATCTCGGTGTTCATGTACACAGATCATTGAAAGTTACCACCCAGGTTGACAGGGTTGTTAAGAAGGCTTACAGTGTTTTAGCTTTTATTAACAGAGGGAGCGAGTTCCAGAACCATGAGGTTATGCTACAGCTGTACAAAACTCTGGTGCGGCCGCGCTTGGAGTATTATGTACAGTTCTGGTTACCACATTATAAGAAGGATGTGGAAGCTTTGGAAAAGGTGCAGAGGAGATTTACTAGGTTTTTGTCTGGCATGGAGGGAACGTCTTATGAGGAAAAGCTGAGGGACTTGATGCTGTTTTCGTTAGAGAGAAGGTTGAGAGGTGACTTAATAGAGACATATAAGATAATCAGAGGGTTAGATAGGGTGGACAGGGAGAACCTTTATCCAAATATGGTGATGGCAAACACAAGGGAGCATAGCTTTAAATTGAGGGGTGATAGATATAGGACAGATGTCAGAGGTAGTTTCTTTACTCAGGGAGTAGTAGAGGTATGGAATGCTTTGCCTGCAATGGTAATAGATTCACCAACTTTAAGTACATTTAAGTCATCATTGGACAATCATATGGACGTACATATGGAATAGTGTAGGTTAGATGGGCTTCAGGTTGGTATGACAGGTCCCCGCAACATCGAGGGCCGAAGGGGCTGTACTGTGCTGTAATGTTCTATGTTCTATGTTCAGTATGCCCCAAAGAGCTATTTTGTGAAGTATACAGGTATTCACTTTTGTTTGCTTAGCATACATGAAATCAAAATCCAATGGAAAGGAAAATTACAAGTTAATTTTTATCATATTCACAAGTCAATGAGACTGATCCTTTTTGAAATAAAAACTACACCTGTTCATTTATTTTTAAAATGCACTTATGCTTGACTTAAAATGGCCACTGTTAACCACAAAACATTCAATTTGGCTAAGGACAAGAAATTTGCAGAAACTATCCCATTACTCTTCTGCAAACTCATGCCCATAATTGTAGAAACACCAAAAGTAAACCAATACAATGAGGGTATAGACTTTCGGTTTCTGAACCCAAGCTGACAACAAAAGTCATCAAACCTTCTTTTGCTTGAATTGGCACTAATAGCTCCAGAGTTATCGCCAATGGTACACAATGGGTTTTGACCAAACATCATAACTACTGTGATAGATTGAAAAAAAAACGCATCTGGGAATCTTGCCTGAACCTTTCTGGTCATTTAATATCATTCATGCTATAGTTTTGAATCCTTCATCTCAATATGGTATTAAAATCTGAACAGAAAACAGCAAACACCTCCAGACTCATATCACCAGGAGGAAGAGATCAAGAGGATTATTGAGATTCTGCCTCCAAAGGTTTCCAGATGACAGTATTGACCACTACTAGAACGATAGCAGGATGGTATTGGGAGAAGCTGAATGGGCTGGGGCTGTTTTCCCTGGAGCATCGAAGGATTATTTTATAAAATCATGAGGAACTTGGATTGAGTAAATAGACAAGGTATTTTCCCTGGGGTGGTGGAGTCTGAAATTAAAGTGCATAGGTTTGGGGTGAGAGAGAAAGATTGGAAAGGGACATATGGGGTAACTGTTTCACACAGAGTGTGTTGCATGTATGGAATGAGCTCCCAGAGGAAATGGTGGAGACTGGTACAATTAAAACATTTAAAAGACATCTGGATGAGTATATGAATAGGAAGGGTTTTGAGGGATTTAGGCCAAATGGGACTAGATATATTTAGGATATCCAGTCAGCATGGATGATTTGGGTCTGTTCTGTGTTGTACATCTCTATGACTCTATGACGAGACAAAGAGCAATGCTGGATGCCTAGGGGAAAGGTGAGTGAGAAGGACTTATCAGGTTCAGCCTGGTAGGTTACAGTAAGGAAACGGGTGTGTTGCTTTTTTTTAAATTCACTCATGGGCACCATTGACTTTGCCTATTTCTTGTTGACCTTGAGAAGTTGGTGGTGAGCTGACTTCTTGAATTGCTGGAGAGCAAGAGGGATACTTTCAGTATGGGTGGCACTTGATGCCAGTTAGATGACACGGAACCTGCTAATTAGGACTCACACTGACTATAGGTTAATACTAGTGACAGTGAGATGAGGCACTCAAGTGACATTTTATTTGTTCTTTAAAGACCACAATGTACTTACTGAGAGGAAGACTGCTCTCAAACTTTCTTTCCTTTGATTTACGTGTTGCCGTGGGAGGATGAATGTAGTTACAGGGTAGTGTGAGTTGGGGAGAATCAAGGAGGTGACAGTCTCTACAATCAATGCCATTCTATCCAAACAAACTGATCTCCTGGTCCCCAACCTTTTCTGAGGAAAGAATTTACTTCAACCCATGAAGATCTTGATTCCTGGAACAGGAGTGTGCCAGTCCTCTGAGGACTGTTTGCAACTCGAATACTTGTGACCAGACAGCCTGCTGTAGTTTGCTTGGCAAATTTCTATATGAATGATTTCTTGTGTGAGGTGTCATTTGACTGCTTGTGCTTTTGGTTGCTTCTGGATTTTGGCTATTAGATGTTCAAAATAAACTACAAGTGTACCTATTATTGAAGCTGTCCAATGCAAAAATGTTTCTAAAAATAGTTAAAATAATGTGATGGGTTTGTTTTTTTCTTGAAAGGTGGAGGCAGGAGAAACAGCTGATCCATAAGATTATGAGGGAAAGCAAGTGAAATGCGAACCAACTTCCTAATGCTACACTATTTTTATCAGAGGTTCAGATTGTGCTAGATGGTGGCACTTTTAACAAGTCAGTTAAGGTCCTCCTCCTGGTACTGATGGAATTTTATCATTGATGAGTGGCCAGTCCACCACATGTGGACGCTGAAAGACTCTATGAACCAATGTGTAGCTTCAAATGGCCCATACCATTCTCTTTGGCCATGAAGGAGCCCCATCTAATTTCTCTCACCTTGGGTCTGCTTCTTCCAGAAGCAGTCCCAAGAGTGGCCATGACTCCTGGTGGCACTGCTCAAATCATTGGTTCTGGGTGCTTGAATTGGTTGGCAGCTCTTGAGGTTGGACAGCTGTCTGTAACATGGGCAGGAGCTCTGATGGCATGAATTAGTTGCTTAGCACATGCGAACTAAAAACAGCATAAAATTCTGACTGTGAATTGGGAATTGAACCAAACCATTTTAAAGGTTAAACATTTATTGGCAATGTGCCCACTCAATTGTCAATCCCACTGGGTGCAACTCCCTGTTTCCCAAACATATTCCTATAATTGCTTCTTTAATGAGCACTAATTATTTTCAGTTGCACTCATTCCATAATTTCTTCTGTTCCCTGTCCTTGTAAAACAATGGTGAAAACAAAGCTGAATAGCCAGCTCTTTTACACCTCCCATATATGCAATGCCTTCTACAAAGTGAGATCAAGACTGATCTCAGCAAGTTTAGCTGTGATTGACACAAATGAGGCAAAAATGGAGCTCCTTTCACTTTCCTGTATGAGTGCAGTCAATAAATTACATTAGAAATTTGAGAAGATAGCAGAAAAATAACAGACTGACTGTAGTTAGACCAGTTAAATTGCTGATCTGATTGTCTTCACTATAGTATTGATCAATGTACACTAAAATAATCTTCAGATGTATTATCCATGGCTTCTATTCATATTATTTAGGCTAATTAAACCAACGCTTAACACCAGTTTAACTTGAGTCATGAAATTATTGGAGAATATCAATAAAAATAAATGAACCAAAATTACCTCAAAAATTTATTCAGTATTTTGGAGAACAACTCTCATAAGGGGAGGCATGGTGGTTTAGTTGTTAGCTTCTGGCGTCGGGCGAGGTCTGTGTGGAGTTTGCACATTCTTTCCATGTCTGCGTGGGTTTCCTCAAGGTGCTCTGGTTTCCTTCCACAGTCCAAAGATGTGCAGGTCAGGTGAATTTGCCATGGTAAAAACAAGGACTGTGGATGCTGGAAACCAGAGTTTAGATTAGAGTGGTGCTGGAAAAACACAGAGGTCAGGCAGCATCTGAGGAGCAGGAAAATCGACGTTTCAGGCAAAAGCTCTTCATCAGGAATAGAGGCAGGGTGCCTGCAGAGTGGAGAGATAAATGAGAGGGGGGTGGGGGTGGGGGTGGGGCAAGGTAGCAAAGAGTACAATGGGTGAATGGGGGTGGGGATGAAGGTGATAGGTCAGAGAGGAGGGTGGAGTGGATAGGTGGAAAGGAAGATAGGCAGGTAGGACAGGTCATGGGGACGGTGTTGAGCTGGAAGGTTGGAACTGGGGTGAGGTGGGGGAAGGGGAAATGAGGAAACTGGTGAAGTCCACATTGATGCCCTGGTGTTGAAGTGTTCCGAGGCAGAAGATGAGGTGTTCTTCCTCCAGGCGTCAGGTGGTGAGGGAGCGGCAGTGGAGATGGCCCAGGACCTGCATGTCCTCAGCAGAGTGGGAGAGTGGAGTTGAAATGTTGGGCCATAGGGCAGTGGGGTTGATTGGTGCGGGTGTCCCGGAGATGTTCCCTAAAGCGCTCTGCTGGGAGGCATCCATTCTCCCCAGTATAGAGGTGACCACATCGGGAGAACAGATACAATACATGTGCAGGTAAAACTTTGATGGATGTGGAAGGCTCCTTTGGGGCCTTGGATGGTGGTGAGGGAGGAGGTGTGGGCACAGGTTTTACAATTGCTGCAGTGGCAAGGGAGGGTGCCAGGAAGGGAGGGTGGGTTGTAGGGGGGCGTGGACCTGACCAGGTAGTCATGGAGGGAACGGTCTTTGCAGAAAGCGGAAAGGGGTGGGGAGGGAAATCTATCCCTGGTGGTGGGGTCCGTTTGGAGGTGGCAGAAATGTTGTCGGATGATGTGTTTTATGCAAACGTTGAGAGGGTGGAAGGTGAGCACCAGGGGGGTTCTGACCTTGTTACGGTTGGAGGGGTTGGGTTTGAGGGTGGAGGTGTGGGATGTGGACAAGATGCATTGGAGGGCATCTTTAACAACATGGGAAGGGAAATTGCGGTCTCTAAAGAAGGAGGCCATCTGGTGTGTTCTGTGGTGGAACTGGTCCTCCTGGGAGCAGTTACGGCAGAGGCAGAGGAATTGGGAATACTGGATGGCATTTTTGCAGTAGGTAGGGTGGGAAGAGGTGTAATCCGGGTAGCTGTGGGAGTTGGTGGGTTTGTAAAAAATGTCAGTGTCAAGTCAGTCATCATTAATGGAGATGAAGAGGTCCAGGAAGGGGAGGGAGGTGTCAGAGATGATCCAGGTGAATTTAAGATCGGGGTGGAATGTGTTGGTGAAGTTGATGAATTGCTCAACCTCCTCGCGGGAGCACAAGGTGGCGCCAATGCAATCATCAATGTAGTGGAGGAAAAGGTGGGGAGTGGTGCCGGTGTAACTAGGGAAGATGGACTTTTCTACGTAGCCAACAAAGAGACAGGCATAGTTGGGGCCCATACGGGTGCCCATGGCTACCCCTTTCATCTGAAGGAAGTGGGAGGATTTGAAGGAGAAATTGTTAAGGGTGAGGACCAGTTCAGGCAAACAAATGAGAGTGTCGGTGAAAGGGTGCTGTTGGAGATATCGGGAGAGGAAGAAATGGAAGGCTTGGAGGCCCTGGTCATGGCGGATGGAGGTATAGAGAGGTGTTGGGCATCGGGGAAATGGAAGTCTTGGAGGAGGTGGAGGGCGTGAGTGGTGTCTCAAACATATGTGGGGAGTTCCTGGACTAGGGGGGATAGGACAGTGTCAAGGTAGGTAGAGATGAGTTCAGTGGGGCAGGAGCAGGCTGAGACAATGGGTCAGCCAGAGTGGTCAGGCTTGTGGATCTTGGGAAGGAGGTAGAATTGGGCAGTGCGGGGTTCCCGGACTATGAGGTTGGAAGCTATAGGTGGGTGATCTCCTGAGATGATGAGGTTCTGTATGGTCTGGGAGATAATGGTTTGGTGATGGGGGGGGGTGGGGTCATGGTCGAGGGGGTGGTAGGAGGAGGTGTCTTTGAGTTGACGTCTGACTTTAGCGGTGTAGAGGTTTGTGCGGCAGACTACCACTGCACCCCCTTTATCTGCTGGTTTGATGGTGAGGTCGGGATTGGAGCAGAGGGAGTGGAGGGTGAGAGCTTGGAGTGGGGGAGAGGGTAGACAGGTTGAGGTGGTTAATGTCTCGGCGGCAGTTGGAAATGAAGAGATCGAGGGCGGGTAGTAGACCAGTGTAGGGTGTCCAGGTGGATGGAGTGTGTTGGAGGCGGGCAAAGGGGTCCTCGGAAGGTGGGCGGGAGTCTTTATTGTAAAAGTAAGCTCGGAAGCAGAGGCAGCAGAAGAAGTGTTCGATGTCATGGCGTGTATTAAATTTATTGATGCGTGGGTGGAGGGGGATGAAGGTGAGGCCTTTGCTGAGGACTGATCGTTCATCCTCAGTGAGGGGGAGGTCAGGGGAAATGGTGAAAACTCAGCAGGGCTGTGATCTAGGACCTGGTGTAGGTGTGGAGCTGTATGTGGGGCGGAGCCTGTAACGAGCGGGTGTGGTGGTAAGGGAGAATGGGGGGGAGGTATCATAAGCAGGGGTGGTGTCCCCCTCAGGGTTCTGGGGGGCGGGGATGGTGACAGTGGGATCTGTGGGGGGCGTGTCGGCAGAATGCAGGTGAGTGGCTTTGGTGGGGGCGGAAGTGGTGGCAAACATGGCAGTGGGGGGGCGGAAATCACTGAGACATCAACGATGATGTGAGGGGCAGAAGTGATGTCACGTGTGGTTCATGAGGGAATGTGGGGGGGGAGGGGGCAGAAGCGGCTGTGGAAGCGGCCATGATGGGGGCGGAAGTAACGTCATCGATCTGTGTGGAATACCTATCGTGTTAGGTGCATTAGTCAGAGGGAAATGAGTCTGGATGGGTCACTCTGCAGATGATCGGTGTGGACCTGTTGGGCTAAAGGGCCTCTTTCCACACTGTCAGGAATCTAATCTAATGGTATAGACATGAAGGCATTTCAAATCCCCTATACATGGATTCTAATGAATGATCAAAGTGACTGCTGAGGGCATTTAGGTGACATTGCAAATTCAGCAGACTAACACATTTTCTAGAAAGTTCTGCATTGAATTAGATTAGATTCTCTACAGTATGGAAATAGGCCCTTCGGCCCAAAATGTCCACACCGGCCCTCCAAAGAGTAACCCACCCAGACCCATTCCCCTAGCCTATGTTTACCCCTGACTAATGCCCCTATCACTATGGGTACCCAGAGGGAACCCATGGGGAAAATGTGCAAACTCCACAAGACAGTCCCCCAAGGTGGGAACTGAACCCAGGTCCCTGGCATTATGAGGCAGCAGTGCTAACCGCTGAGCCACCATGCCGCTCCACAGGATGATAATGGACAGTAAGAATGAGTGGGGCAGGGTACACGGTCTCTTACCTTAAGGGACATTCTTAAACAATTTCCTCTATGACATTTCATACCTCTTGTTGAAGTTTTCCTCACAATACAGAGACAATGGACTGTGACAGAAGAAATAAGTAATAGGAATAGGAGTAGGCCATTCAGTCTCTAGAGCTTGCTCTGTCATTCAATAGGATCATGGCTGAACCAGATTTCCTCATGTCCACGTACATGCCTTTTCCTCATAACAGGTGGTTTGCACTGCTGCCTTACAATGCCTGGGAACCAAGTTCAATTTCAGCCTCAGGTGACTGTCTGTGTGAAGATTGCATGCTCTTCCCATGTCAACGTGGGTTTCCTCCAAGTGTTCCAGGTTCCTGACACAGTCCAAGAATGTGCAGATTTGGTGGCTTGGCCATGTTAAATTGCCCATAGTGACCAGGGATATACAGGTTAAGTTGGTTAGCCATGGGAAATGCAGGGTTACATGATAGGGTAGGGGTATTTGTCTGGCAGGATGCTCTTCGGAGGATTGTGTGGAGTCATAGAGTAATAGAGCCCGACAGTACAGAGCCCTTTGGCCCAAACTGGTCCAAGCATCCAAAATATCCATTAACATTAATCCCATTTCCCTGCACTTTGCCCATATCCTTCTAAACCTTTCCTATCCATGTATTTGCCCAAATGCCTTTTAAATGTTGTTAACGTACCCGCCTTAACCACTTCCGCAGCTCATTCCACATGGATACCACCCTCTGTGTAAAAGAAATTGTCCCTCAGGTTCCCTTTTATTCTTTTCCTTCTAACGTTAAGGTGATGCCCTCTCATCCTAACCCCAGGAAAAAGACTGAATGTATTCACCTTATCCATGCCTCTCACAAATTTATACACGACCATAAGAACCCCCCTCAGCCTCCTGCACTCTAAAGACAAAAGTGCTAAAATTTCCAGCCTCTCCCTGTAACTCAGACCTTGAGTCCTGGCAAGATACTTGTAAATTTCTTTTGCACTCTTCCCAGTTTAATAACATCCTTCCTACAGTAAGGTGACCAAAGCTGAACACAACATGGGCTGAGTCAATGAGCTGAATGGCCTGTGTCCATACTGAAGGGATTATATAATTCTATAACCCTTGGTGCCTGTGCCAATTGAGAATTTATTACAGCCCTAAATATATACAATGACTCTGACCCTAATGTTCTTTGTAGCAAGGAGTTCTAAAACTCACAATTCTCTAAGAGAAGAAACTCCTTCTCATCTCAATCTTAAAATGACATTGCTTTATGAGATTGTGCCCTCTGCACCTCGATTCTCCCATGAGGGAAACAATCCATCAGCATTTATCCCATCAAGCCCCTTAAAAATTCTGTATGTTTCAATGAGATTACGTCTAATTCTTTTAAACCCCAGTGAATTCAGTCTTTTAATCTATTTAGTCGTTGCTCACAAAACAATTTCTCCACACCAGGGATCATCCTAGTGAATCTTCTCTGAACTGCTTCCAATTTAACGATCGTTCCTTAAATAAGGCAATCAAAACTGCTCACAGTATCCAGATGTAGCCTCACCAACACCTTGCAAAGTTACATAAAGTCTTTCCTACTCTTATGCCACTTTAAAATAACTGCCAACATTTCATTAGGACTTCTTGACTACCTGTTGCATCGATGTGTTAGCTTTCTGTGTTTCATGCACAAGTATCCTCAAGTCCCTTTGTTTTGGAACTTGCTGCATTTTTCCCCATTTAAATAATATTCTGTTCTTTTGTTCTTCCTTCAAAAATGAACAACTTTGCATTTTTCCACATTATACTTCATTTGCAAACTTTTTGCTCATTGATTTAACTTATCAAAATTTCTCTTTCAATCTGTCTTTCCATTGACTTTTATCTGAAAATTTGGTTAAAGTACATTCAATTCCTTGCTGTAAATCAGTTCTATATACAGTAGCGCCTCGACATATGAACGACCCTGTTCACGTACAAATCGGTTTACGAACAGGATTGTACGTAAAATTTTACTTCAACCTACGTACGATATTCAAGGTACGAACGAAGGTACGAACGCAAAAAGCCCGTGTGTGACCATGTGGTTTCATTGTTCTGCTTTGCTACGCGCTTGTTGAACACAAAAGCTCTCGGGCCCCACATGATCTCATTCAGTTCGTCCTTGGCGCGTGTGCTGTGAACAGCCGTCCAAGCATTCTTACGTTCTCCGAACAATGGGAAAAATTGATTCAGTTCGCGAACTTTTCAGTTCGTGAACCGGGTCCTGGGACGGATTAAGTTCGTAAGTCGAGGTGCTACTGTACTGTAAACAATTGAGGTCCCAGTATTGATTCCTATGAAACTCCATTAGTCTCAGGTCACCAACCTGAAAAAAACCCCTTATCGCCACTCACTGTTTCCACCGCGTGAGCCAATTCTCTGTTTATTGTTGCAAAGTGAAAGGTGTGTAAATGCATCCTAACTAACCTTCACCAGTTTGAAGTAACCTTTTTAACTCAGATGCTTTATGTAGTAAAATAAACAAGTGAAAAGAGTGAGGGGATTTTCCAACATAACTTTATTGAACACTTTATCAACGGTGAACATATTTATCAGATGACACTATTGTAATTCAATTAAATGCGATAAAACTATATCAATCTTTTTACAAAGTTAAAAATCACACAGCACCAGGTTATAGTCCAACAGGTTTAATTGGAAGCACACTAGCTTTTGGAGCGACGCTCCTTCATCAGGTGATTGTGGAGGGCTCGATCGTAACACAGAATTTATAGCAAAAATTTGCAGTGTGATGTAACTGAAATTATACATTGAAGAATTGATTGTCTGTTAAGCCTTTCATCTGTTAGAATACAGTGATAGTTTCACTTCTTTCATGTGTAAATCACAAAACCCTTTTTTTAAAGTTGCATTCTCGGGTTAGCTGTTAACAATGGTGATAGCTAGACAATATGTTGAAGGTGTTGGTCCCCTGTGTTCTCTGTCTATGACCTGATGTTTAGATTGATTCCAATCTAAAAAGTGAGATAACAGAGTTTTACATAAATTCATGCAGTTTTTGAGCTCAGAGTTCTACATGAATGTATGTGGTTTTTGAGCAAAGTGCAATGTAACTCTGAAAGTACCAAAAAAATTCACCACACAAAATATATGTGTGCACGTGGGTTTTTGTCTGTCTGTGTGTGTGTCTGTCTGGGATGGGGGTTGTGAGTGTGAGAAAGTGTATGTGTGTGTGTGTGTGCGTGGTGTGAGTGTGTGTGTGTGTAGTGAGTGCAGTGTGTCTTAAGTCTGTGAGGGGGTGCATGTGTGGGAGTCTGTGTGTCTATAAGGGTGTGTGTGGGTGTCTGTGTGCGTGTCTGTGTGTATCTGTGTCCGTGTGTATGTGAGAGTGTGTGTGTGTGTAGGAATATCTGTGTGTGTGTAGTGCAATGGTGATCACCTGTAATGTGACATGAACCCAAGGTCCCGGTTGAGGCCCTTCCTATAGGTACCGAATTTAGCTATCAGCCTCTGCTCGGCCACTTTCCTCTGCTGCCTGTCCTGAAGTCCACCTTGGAGAATGGTCACCCGAAGGTCCGAGGCTGAATGTCCTGGACCACTGCAGTGTTCCCCAATTGGGAGGGAACCCTCCTGTCTGTTGATTGTTGTGCAGTGCCCATTCATCAGTTGTCGTAGCCTTTGCTTGGTTTCCCCAATGTACCATGCCTCCGGTCATCCCTGCTTGCAACGTATAAGATAGACAATGTTGGCTCAGTCACATGAGTACCTGCCATGTACATGGTGGGAGGTGTTCCCACGCGTAATAGTGGTATCTATGTCCACAATCTGACATGTTTTGCAGCGTCCACCGTGACAGGGTTGTATGGAGTTGTCCTGAGAGCCGGGCAGTTTGCTACGAACAAAGATCTGTTTGAGGTTTGGCAGATGTTTAAAGGCAAATAGTGGAGGTGTGGGGAAGGTCTTGGTGAGGTGCTCATCCTCATTGATAATGTGTTGCAGGTCATGAAGAACATGGCGAAATTTTTCAGCCCCTGGGAAGTACTGAACAACGAAGGATACCCTGTCAGTTGCAGCCCGCGTCTGTCTCCTGAGGAGGTCATTATGGTTCCTTGCTGTGGCATGTCGGAACTGGCAGTCGATGAGTTGAACATCGTACTCCGTTCTCGTGAGGGCATCCTTGAGTACTTCCAGGTATCCGTCACGTTCCTCCTCATCTGAGCAGATCTGGTGTATGCGTAGGGCTTGTCCATAGGGAATGGCTGTTTTAACATGTTTTGGGTGGAAGCTGGAGAAGTGTAGCATTATGAAGTTGTCTGTGGGTTTGCGGTAGAATGTGGTGCTGAGGTGTCCATCCTTGATGGAGACACAGGTGTCCAAGAATGAGACAGACAGTCAAGAGTAGTCCATAGTGAGTTTGATGGTGGGATGAAACTTGTTGATGTCACTGTGTAGTTTTATCAGTGACTCCTCACCATGGGTCCAGAGGAAGAAAATGTCATCAATGTACCTGGTGTACAATGTCGGTTGGAGATCCTGCATAGAGAAGAAATCTTGTTCGAACCTGTGCATAAAAATGTTGGCATACTGGGATGCAAATTTGGTCTCCATGGCTGTTCCGTGTGTCTGGATGAAGAATTGGTTGTCAAAGGTGAAGACGTTATGATCAAGGATAAAGCGGATGAGTTGTTGGATGGTGTTTGGAGACTGGTGTTGAGTACTGAGGCTGTTGCTATGATGCCATCCTTATGGGGGATGCTGGTGTAGAGTGCGGAAATGTCTATTGTGACGAGGAATGTTCCCGGTTCGACTGGTCCATGGGTGCTGAGTTTCTGTAAGAAATCCGTAGTGTCGCGACAGAAGCTGGGGATCCCCTGTACAATAGGTTTCAGGATGCCTTCCACATAGCCAGAGAGATTCTCACATAGGGTCCCATTTCCCGACACGATGGGACGTCCCGGTGTGTTGGCTTTGTGTACCTTTGGAAGGCAGTAGAAGTCGCCTACACAAGAAGTACGTGGGATGAGGGCGCGTAGGGAGCTCTGAAGGACTGGATCCAAAGTTCTGATTAGTGTGTTTAATTCTCGGGTATGTTCTTTGGTTGGATCAGCTGGTAGTTGCCTGTAGTGTTCCTGGTTGTTCAGTTGTCGGTACACTTCCTTGCTGTAATCTGTTCTATTGTGAATGACAACGGCTCCTCCTTTATCTGCTGGTTTGATGACAATGTTGTGATTGGTTTTGAGAGCCTGGATGGCATTGCGTTGGGAACAGGTGATATTTTGCTCTACCTTATGGGTACGGCTGATGAATCTGGCATTTATATATTTCCTGACAGTTTGAGCATACATGTCAAGCCCAGGGCAGCGGCCCTCCGGTGGGGTCCATGTTGACACCTTCTTTGGACACTTCTCTACAGATCCCTGTGATGACTGTTCTAGTTCATCAGTGGGCTCAGTGGGATCACTGCCGGCACCTTGAAAGAATTCCCGGAGTCTCATTCATCTGATGAACTCCTCTGTGTCTGCTGCCAGAACCAACGGGTCCATTTTGGTGGTGGGGCAGAAGTTGAGACCCCTACTCAGGACTTCAATCTCTTCCAGTCAAAGGGTGTGGTCCGATAAGTTGACAATAGACTTCCCCGCAGTGATAATGTTGTCTACTGTGGTTCCAGCGCGGACTTTGCTATTACTGGTAAGAATGCCAAGCTTCTCCAGTTTTTTGTTCTTGGCGTGCATGTACGTGGTGTAGTTTTGTCGCCTTGTCTGTTTGGCAATGTCACGTAATTGTACTGATGTATCCTGTGTGCAGGCTGTGAGTGTGGATTCCATCTGAATTTCAAGGTTGTGGTGCCTGCTGTAGAGTTGGTGCATGAGATGATTGAGGAGTTTACGAGAGGTGCGGTGGCAAAGTCCCTCTGCGTAGTCTGTGTTGTAGGTCGACCTAAGTGGGTCCATGATCCGTAATCCTTTCGGATCTTTCCTGTTTGCCTGCATTCCTGTAGAAACTTGATGTCTGTGTCGATATGTGCAATCTTCTTGGAGATCCTCCCCACTTTAAGCCGGCAGTTAGTGGTGTCGATAGTAGTCATGATTCGGAGATGCCGGTGTTGGACTGGGGTGTACAAAGTTAAAAATCACGCAACACCAGGTTATAGTCCAACAGGTTTAATTGGAAGAACACTAGCTTCCGGAGCGACGCTTCTTCATCAGGTGATTGTGGAGGGCTTGATCGTAACACAGAATTTATAGCAAAAATTTGCAGTGTGATGTAACTGAAATTATACATTGAAGAATTGATTGTTGTTAAGCCTTTCATCTGTTAGAATACAGTGATAGTTTCACTTCTTTCATGTGTAAATCACTAAATTTTTTTTTAAAAGTTGCATTCTCGGGTTAGCTGTTAACAATGGTGATAGCTAGACAATATGTTGAAGGCACACACACACAACCCCCATCCCAGACAGACACACACACAGACAGACAAAGACCCACATGCACACATATATTTTGTGTGGTGAATTTTTTTGGTACTTTCAGAGTTACTTTGCTCAAAAACCACATACATTCATGTAGAACTCTGAGCTCAAAAACTGCATGAATTTATGTAAAACTCTGTTATCTCACTTTTTAGATTGGAATCAATCTAAACATCAGGTCATAGACAGAGAACACAGGGGGCTAACACCTTCAACATATTGTCTAGCTATCACCATTGTTAACAGCTAACCCGAGAATGCAACTTTAAAAAAAAGGGTTTTGTGATTTACACATGAAAGAAGTGAAACTATCACTGTATTCTAACAGATGAAAGGCTTAACAGACAATCAATTCTTCAATGTATAATTTCAGTTACATCACACTGCAAATTTTTGCTATAAATTCTGTGTTACGATTGAGCCCTCCACAATCACCTGATGAAGGAGCGTCGCTCCGAAAGCTAGTGTGCTTCCAATTAAACCTGTTGGACTATAACCTGGTGTTGTGTGATTTTTAACTTTGTACACCCCAGTCCAACACCGGCATCTCCGAATCAATCTTTTTACAGGACTCTTTGTAAAGTCTTAAATTTCAAAGTAAACAATCTCAAATTGACACTAGCCAGCTATTTCTGACACATGCTTCCAAAGATTCACTACATCCTATCTGCAGGTCCCTACGAGTGTAGTATTTAAACTGTTTGTCTGAAAATCCTGGTGGTGCTGTGTACTCAGTTGCCAGTTGACTGTAGTCTCTGGAGATCTTGTAGAAAATGTAAAAAACAGAGAGAGTTGGGGTTGCCCCTTTTATCCACCTCTTCTGAAAGTTTTTCTAGTCTGTCATCGGAAGATCCAATGAGGTGATTACTTTTCATATTTGGAGGTCACAGAACCTTCAAATATCAAGTACTGTCCTTGTCACGCTATACCTCTGACCTCGTACCAAGCTGGGTTCCACCAAGTCTGTATCGCATCCTTCTAACTAAATGGATTCACTGGAGGTGTAAACAATGGTTTGTTCTGAAACAATGGGCTATTAGAGCCTAGCCAGACAGTCCCAGTCCTATCTGGTTGCAATGGGAAGTTGATTGTGGGTGGCACAGTGGCATAGTGGTTAGCATTGCTGCCTCACAGCACCAGAGACCCGGGTTTGCTTCCCACTTCAGACAACTGTCTGTGTGGCGTTTGCACATTCGCCCTGCATCTGCGTGGGTTTCCTCCAGGTGCTCCGGTTTCCTCCCACAGTCCAAAAATGTGCAGGTTAGGTGAATTGGCCATGCTAAATTGCCTGTAGTAGAACATAGAACAGTACAGCACAGAACAGGCCCCTCAGCCCACGATGTTGTGCCAACCATTGATCCTCATGTATGCACCCTCAAATTTCTGTGACCATATGCATGTCCAGCAGTCTCTTAAATGCCCCCAATGACCTTGCTTCCACAACTGCTGCTAGCAATGCATTCCATGCTCTCACAACTCTCTGTGTAAAGAACCTGCCTCTGACATCCCCTCTATACTTTGCTCCCTGATAGGCTCGATGACAGGTTGCTCTAGAAATCTATCCCTAATGCATTCTATATATTTGTTATTGTAGGTACCCTTTCTAATTTGATGAATGCAATCAAAATGAACATTAAAATCACCAATAATTATTGCTCTATCCTTTTTACATGCTGCTATTATTTGTTGATTGAAAGCCTTTCCTACAGAATGGCTACTCTTTGAAGGTCTATACATTACTCTTATGAATGTCTTACTTTCCTTGTTTTTTTTCACTTTTGCCCAATTGGACTGTACTTCATCTGAGCTTAGATCATCTTTCACAATGGTCTTCATTTAATCTCTTACTAACAGTGCCACCCCACCAACAGTTGCACGCCTGCAGCCTTTTTGAAAGATCACATAGCCCTGAATGTGAAGTTCCCAGTTTCAGTAATCATATTTCTGTAATGGCTATAAGATTATATTAATTTACCTCAATTTATGCCATCATTTCATTCACCTTATTCTGAATGCTTCGTGTATTAAAATACAAAGTCTTTAAGTTTGTTCTATTATTAAATTTCCTGACAACTTTATGGTTTGTGGTACAATATTGCATTACACATTCTCTCCTATCCTTTTAATTCTGTTAATGATCAACCCCATGACTAAACTGTAATCATTACATTTACACTTGATTTTATCATTTTTCTTGCCATTGAATCCCCTCCCCCTCCTAACCCCAATTAAAGTCCTATCTAAGTGATGTGATTCACCAGGACTCTGGTTCCAGCTTGATTCAGATCGAGTTTTTGTCCCATTGGAACAGCTCCAGGTGTCCCATGAATTCAAACCTGTTTCTTCCAAATCAATCTTTCAGCCACCCATTTTCTACTTTAATCTTGTTGACCCTGGTAGATCAGGTCATATTCCAGAAAATACTACCTTGTTGGTTCTGCTTTTTAATTGAGCTTCTGTGAGACTCTTTTATTCCATATTTTCCATGCAACAAAAGCCGACTGTCAAGATCAGTTATTTGTAAGGAGGAGTTGAAGGCTACAATTTACCTTCCATTGAATATCTGTTGACTGTGTGATTAAAACTAATTCTTATGACTGGAAGACTGACATTTGCCTTCGATCATGTTATTAATGGCCATTAAGTAACTGGTTGAAACTGCTCTATGATACTAAAATCTTCTTCACCCAAAAGTTAAATTGACCTGGCAGCCTATGAATCAACATTAACACCACGACTGCAGAGACAGCCAAATCAGCTTGCCCTCAAGAATTACAAAGATTGACAAATCATTTAAAAGTCTCCTCCAGCTTGTTTCCAAACAGCTGAGTTCATCCATAAAGGAACTGGTCCTCTTTACAACTGACACCAACACCTGTGTACATAGCCTGCTTCATTTTGCAACAGATCCAGATATGACCCGAGCTAAGCAAACCTACCTGAAATATCCTAGAATTTGTGAGTGGAAAACATTTCCTCTTTTTCTAGGTGCACGTCAACGGATAACTATTCTATTTAAGTTTGATGCTTATACAAGTCTCGAGTACATGTTATGTGATTGTAAAATGTTGATGTGTAAAGACACAGCACTCCTTGTTTAAATTCATGAAGGTCTATTGCTTGTGGTGTTTCATTTGACCACACACACTGATGGACATTTTGTGACACACACATCAGTCTTCTGAAAAAAATAACGTACACTGCTTTGCGAATAAAGGAAAGGGAATTGGACATTTCAGTTTATTTTTCTTTCTTTAATTGCAAAATAGGTGAATATTTATTTTAGAAACATACAGAAACATATATGCACTAACCATATTCTGATATCATCATGGCAAGTTTGACATTCACTTCTCTTGCTGTTTTCTCTACCAAGAAAAGTGGGAAATTTTCCATTGAGACTGAAACCTTTTGCATTAAATTTTAATGCGTTAGCAACAAGTAAAATAAAAATAATTTGGAGCACTGCATTCTACCATGCAATGTTTCGGTATGGTATTGTTGCTCTTAAGGAACATGAACCACAAATAATAAATTCTAAAACTTGACATTTACAACACCATCATAGTAAAATGTTTCCAATTACAGAAGGTTAGCAAGGATCATGGTCCAGATTAGAATGCATCTTAAATTCTGAAATAAATAAAAGATACAGGACATCTTGCAGAGGTATTATAAATTCAAAAGTTAGGATGTTCACAAATGATTGCACAATCATCATCACTATTCTTGATGCCTCAGATACTGAACCAATCAATTTTCAAATATAACAATCCAGGCTTGATCTGAAAAGTGGCAAGTAACATTCACAAATTCCAAGCAATGACCATTTCCAATAAAAGGAAATCTAACCACTGTCCCTTGACATTCAGTGGTGGTACTACCACTTAGTCCTCCCATAATCACCATCCTGGGTATTATCATTTATGGTTCAAGCTATATCAACCCTGTGGCTACAGGATCAGGTCAGAGGCTAGGAATACTGCTGTAAGTAACTTGGCTCCTGTTTCCCCAAAGTTTGTTCACTATCTACAAAACACAAGTCAGAACTGTGATGGAATACACCAAGCTTGCCTAGATGAGGGCAGCTCTAACAATACTCAAGACACTTGACACTCTCCAAGACAAAGCAGTCCACTTGATTGGCACCAGAACCACAAACATCCATCCCTTCATCACCAATGCTTAATAGTAGTAGTGTCTACAGATGAACTGCAAATATTCACCAAATATCCTGAAACAGCACTTTCCCAAGTCATGACATTACAATCCAGAAGGATAAGGAAAAGAGATACATGGGAACACCACCACCTACAAGTTCTCATACAAACCACTCAGCATCCTGGCTTGGAAATATATTACCATCCCCAGAAACCCTGGAACGTCCTCCCTTATGACATTGTGGGTCTACCTACCACACATGGAGTACAGTGATTCAAGATGGCAGCTCAGGACTATTTAGTCAGGGTTAACTGGGGACAGGCGGTAAATTCTGGTCCATCCAGCAATCCTGACATCTCAAGAGTGATTTTTTTAAAAAATGCAGTGGTAGCGTACAGCAATGCAGGAGAAATGGAGAGTTGATATTACATCACTATTCAAGGTTGAAGGTGAGTCAGCTTACAGTTATTGGTAAATTATTCAAAATGATCGTCAAGACAAATAACGTTTTATTTGGAAAATTATGGGTGAATATAAAAATGTCAGCATGAATTAACTTTGCTAATTCATTTGATGATGTTCTTTGATGAGCTAATTGACAAAACTGATCAACACAGTGCAATAGATTTTATAGATATGAACTTTTAGAATGCAATCAACAAAGTAACTTATTAATAAGATGGAAAGCTATGGGATTAATGAAAAATTGATGGTATGGATGCAGCATTGGCTCAATAGCAAGCAAAAATCACTCGTACAAGGCTGAGAATTGGTTAGTCGTTATGTTTTCCAAGGACTCTTTTCAGATTTAATGACCCAGACGTGAATGTAGGAAGCAGAATGTAAAGTTTGCAAATGATACAAAACTTAGCAAAGTTGTCATGATGAAGGTAGTTGCATACTTCAGGATGATGAAATGGACTCAAAACAAAAAAAAACGCTTACAAAGAAATGTACAGCAATGGAAAGACAGTATAAAATAAATATGACAATTTTCAAATAAAATGATGGTTCTGGATTTTTAATAATCAATGTCTAGATCACAGCTGGTGTAATGTGGCTAATCCTAGTAATCATATTTATCTGAGATCGGAGATTACACTTATGAAGAATTTTAAATGCAAAGGCTGCTGCCTGTGGAATAGAGAAATTTACGAGGTAACTTTAAAGCGATTTTCAAGATTATTAACATTTTGGATGAAATCAATATTAAGAGAAATTCTTGTTTTTAATATCTGGAGGTCATATAATCAAAATCAAAAGCAAATTTGTTTCTCAAAGTCCAATTTGCATTTTTGGAGGGTTTTCGCTGTGAGGACAAGCAGGCTGTATCACTATATCTTACCAAACCCTCCACATTAAGTTCTTATCCTGCCACTTCCAATTCTAGCCCCATCTTCCCACATGCCATTGCTAGATAGCTGACAGAAGACTAGCACCCCTGGCATTTGCCTCAATTCTAAAATGCTGCTGTGTACCTGGATGTGCACTGACAAACTGACTCTGCCCTGTTCACTCAAGGGTATTTGCAGAACATGGTGAAGAAGAGGATGGCATTGTATTTTTCCAATAGGGAATTGGAAGTCCTGGACAACAGGGAAGCCATCCTCTTCCTGGAGGACAGGCAGTGAAAGTTATTCCATCAGACCCTGGCAGCCTGATCTGAGTTCATCACACAGATCACGCAATATCCATTATACAGTGTGTGATGAGGACATTAATGACTTTGTCTGCTGTGCCAGAATAAATGCCACAGTCTTCTCGTTTCCATCTCACACTCACTCTATCTCTGCTACTGCACCCACCTCACAACAAAGCTCATGCTCTACCACTCTCACCATTGCTAACAACATCTTCTCTTTCACCACCATTAATCCTGCTAGCTCTCCTTATTTCCTTGAAACATTTCAACACATTTTGACAACCTGCCCAACAGTAACAGCTGTGTCATTTACTTTCATTTCATTCAATGCCTCCCTTTCTCTTGTCACAAGTGAAGATAGCCCATAACAGGACAGTGTGTGGCAAATGGGTGGAAGGGTGATTGATGTTTGGCTCCTCACCCACTTTGAGGAGTGATGTCTAGCCCCAGCAAAAGAAGACCATGACTGGGCCAGCAGGGATGCTGAGGTATCCATGTCCCGTCAACCAAGTAAGTAATACCCTTCATTCCATTGCACTCTCAAAGTAACCCCACTCTCTGTCTCATTCATTACATTAAACTTCTAACCACTCATAGTGATGCTTTCTTTCACTTATGTCATTGAGTCATAAAGGTGTACAGCATGGAAACAGACCCTTCAGTCCAACCTGTCCATGCACACCAGATATCCCAGACCAATCTAGTCCCACCTGCCAGCACCTGGCCCATATCCCTTCAAACCCATCCTAATAATATAACCATCCAAATGCCTCCTAAATGTTGCAATTGTACTAGCCTCTACCACATCCTCTGGCAGTTCATTCCATACACGTGCCACCCTCTGCATGAAAACGTTGCCCCTTAGGTCTCTTTTATATCTTTCTCCTCTTACCTAAACCTATGCCCTCTAGTTCTGGACTCCCCGACCCCTGGGAAAAGACTTTGTCTATTTATCCTATTTGTGCCCCTCATAATTTTGTAAACCTCTATAAGGTCACCCCTCAGCCTCCGACGCTCCAGGGAAAATAGCCCCAGCCTGTTCAGTATCTCCGTATAGCTCAAATCCTCCAACCCTGGCAACATCCTTGTAAATGTTTTCTGAACCTTTCAAGTTTCATAACATCTTTCCGATAGGAAGGAGACCAGAATTGCATGCAATATTCCAACAGTGGCCTAACTAGTGTCTTGTTCAGCCGCAACATGACCTCCCAACTCCTGTACTCAATACTCTGACCAATAAACGAAAGCATACCAAATGCCTTCTTCACTATCCTATCTACCTGCAACTCCACTTTCAAGGAGCTATGAACATGCACTCCAAGGTCTCTTTGTTCAGCCACACTTCCTAGGACCTTACCATTAAGTATATAAGTCCTGCTAAGATTTGCTTTCCCAAAATGCAGCACCTCACATTTATCTGAATTAAACTCCATCTGCCACTTCTCAGCCCATTGGCTCATCTGGTCCAGATCCTGTTGTAATCTGAGGTAACCCTCTTTGCTGTCTTGAAGGTACCAACAGGATGCCCACAAACTCAATGGAAAAATGGTGATCTGCTCCTTCAGAACCTGCTCCTCCACCACTTGTAAGACTGAGAGTATTGAGGGCTCGGAGGATGCATCAGCAAGGTTGCCTCCTGTACTCCTACCAGCCCAGATAATAACAGCTGGGGAGTACATTAAGCCTCAAAAATGTGGCATCACAACCTGGTAAACATTTCACTGTCACTGTTCTGCAGAGAGTGGGCACCTGATCAGCCCCAGATTCAAGAGGACCCTGTGGAGTTGGCTATCAGGATCTTCATGCACATGCACTATGGAGGAACAGAAGCAGCAGATGGATATGTGAGACACAATGCTCTCATTACTCACTGTATCAGTGAAATAAATCATCCAGTCACAAGTTTCACTGGGTCTCACAACTAAACCTCCAAGGCCAGTGGGGTCCATAACCACGTAGACCCATTCCACCCCTACTGCAAAAAATGTAAGAGTATACTGAGAGATGATAGGAGGGAGACGAGGAAGAAGACTTATTGAGGGTGCTTTAGTCTTACAGATGTCAACGAATTGGAGCTGATTTTGCACTTTTGTACAAATGTTACTCTTTTAATCTTACATATGGTCATTCACCTTTCATCATGTAGGCAGAAATGCCTTGATAAAAGCATCAGACATCACTTCATGGACACAAACAAAGGCCCATGGATGGATGCTTTATGTTGAGAGCTTATTGCATCATTTTGAAAGGAAGAGCAACAAGGCAAATTACGTGGCACTGGATCATGCTGACACCTTGGGCCCTCTTTGTACAATTGGAATTGTTCAGTAATATCATCTGGCAGAGAGATGCGACACAAAGAAAGATCAATGCATTAGGATGGTCAGGGAATAACGATGCTACAGGTCTGTGTCATATTTGAAATAACTCCACAGAGGTTGGTATACCATCATCAAATTGCCCTTTATGTATACATGGAGAATCCTTGACACTTATTCATCTCCTTGATTAGTCTGCAGGTGCAACAGGTAATTAGAAGACAAATGGAATTTTGTCCTTCATTGATAAAGGGATTGAGTTTAAAATCAGGGAGGTTATGTTACAGCTGTATTATGTGCTGGTGAGGCCACACCTGAAATACCTTGTGCAGTTTTGGTCTCCTGACTTGAGAAAGGATCTATTGGCACTCGAAGGAGCGCAGAGGACATTCACTAGGCTGATTCTGGAGTGGAGGGAGTTGGTTTGTGAGGAGAGACTGAGTAGACTAGGGGTATATTCATTGGCATTTAGAAAAATGAGAAGGGATCTTACAGAAACAGATACATGTTTAACAAAGGGGAATAGGTAAGATACAAGTAGGGAGGTTGTTTCCACTGGCGGGTGAAACTATACCAAGAAGACATAGTCTCAAAATTAGGGGGAGCAGATTTAGGACTGAACTGAGAAAGCATTTCTTCAGCCAGAGGATTGTGATTGTGAATCTATGGAATTTCCTGTCCAGTGAAGTGGGCAGTAAATGTTTTTAAAGCCAAGATAGTTTTTTTGAAAAGTGAAGGAATTAAGGTTATTGTGAGAGCTGTTTCTGTAAGATCCCATCTCATTTTTCTAAATGTCAATGAATATAATCCCAGTCTACTCAGTGTCTCCTCATAAGCGCGGTAAGTAGAGCTGAGACCATGAAAAGATCAGTCATGATCTTATTGAATGGTGGAGCAGGCTCAAAGGGCCTACTCCTGCTCCTAGTTCTCATGTTCTATTTTCTTATGTATGTCTGAGACTCCTGTTGTTACCTATCAGGCAAGGCTTCTTAATTGGACCAGATCAACAGCCCCAATCAGGGAACTCATATTCAATAAGGTTCACCTGGCTGACATTGTTACAATCACTACAATGTACAGTAAATGAATGTCTGTGCAAAGCACATTGCACCTCATTGGGCACTTTTGATTTCCAGCAAAATGGAAGAGCTTAGGGAGTGCTTCTTTAGCAGTGGCATGCAGCTTCTGCCTGAATGTGTTACTGCATCCTGAATATCCACATTCCTTCCTGGCAGCCCTTCCTATGATCCCCATAGACGTAACAGTTCTCCAAATCCCCTAGTCAAGCCATTTACGTGAACCTGCACCTGCCTGGCTTATAAGCGACAATGTATCATGTGTTTTCATTCACTGATCCCCGCCTCCCCCCCACCACCAAAACCTTGAAGCCAGTGCACACTTGACTGTAGATGATTGCTGGCCCAGCTATTCCAAGAAACAACTGGAACTATCACTGTAACACTAATTTATATTTTTCATTGTTGACAAGTTTCCAGAGAATTGATGTGAACAAGATGCACAGCCCAGCATCAACAATGTCTTGAATCTACCAATTCTACCTGTTTCCTCTACCAAATTGGAACATTTAGATAATGTTGGTGCAACTTATTAGGTAATGGAAATAATCTATGTGAAGAAAGAATTGTTCAGAGAGTGCATTATTTACTCAGTTTTGAAAAATGGTGGTGTATACTATCCTGCTAGTAAAATAGCAGTATTAAAGACAAATACAGCTATTAAAATACAAATCAGCCTGTAGCTTCAGTGGTTCAAGAGTTATGAATCTCCTGCTGATTTACAACATTTCATCATGACAGAAAATATTCTGACCTTAGCCTCCACATTATTTTTAAAACTTCCTGGATTTACACTTTATTTGTCCATTAAGCTTACCCGAGAAAATTAAGTTTGGTAATTGAGATCACGCGTGTTTATTTAGCATTGTGATCACTGGTAATGCAATGCCAATCATCATTTCCCTCAGTAACTGGAATAATTTAAACAGTAAAATCTTACTCTGACAGCTACTTGTTTATTTTTTGAGATTTTAGTCTGTCACAAATGTGGTTATATTTTCCCACCTTTTCTTCCTTATTTCTTTTTTGTTTTTATTAATCGAGTCCTTCTTTGTCTCTGTCCATTTCTCTTTCTGTATCTGATTTGATTTTAATTTGCCTCTTCCAGGTCTTGCAATAATAGGTGGCATCCCTCCGTTTGAGTCAGAAGCTCCAGATTTGAGTTCTACCCCAGGAAGTGATTACCACAAAGGTGAATTCATTACATGGTCAACAGGGGTTGATAATTGATCTGTGCATCCTTCCAACACATGGCAATGGCATGTGGTGAGAGCAGGATGCGTTTCTGGTTAACCACATGAAAAAGAGAAAATTGGAGTCTCAACCATTGGTCTGGATATAACATGCACATGAAAGTGTAAGTTGCCACAGCAACTCACACCCTTTGGGGAGCAGTTGGCTGAACTGCTGGCTTGGACCAGATTGGTGTAAATGGCAAGGGACTCAGGTTCAGTTGGAGTAGATTTGGAGCAAGCCTCTTTGCCACACCCATGTTTGATGTAATGCTTCTGTGTGTCAGGGAACTGAAGAAGACAAAGATGAATTCACACCTTTTCTCACTACTTCTTTGGTTTTGTTCTCAAACTTTAATTCTCATTGGCTAGTCAGGATGCACTGTTTGTCTTGTCACATGCTGAGGTTCGGGATATTCCGTTGTTTTCAAACCACCATTATTATATCGAACTTCCAAAAAGTCATCATGCAAAAAGTAATCAGCTGAAATGTGAGAGAAAGATCTAACTGTGTGAAGCACTGCGAGAATTGTCAGTGCAATATCCAGTTCATCATATTAGTTTGCATCCTGCAACCGTGATTTGCATTCTGTTCAAAGCAAGCAAATTACATCCAATTGTCAATTATCTACAGAGCTTTCCTAACCCCTTTTAAAAGATGACAATGGTATTCTTTTCACTTGGCACTAGATTATCAAGATTAAAAAAGATCAAAGAGCATTAGCCAAATTAATGCTTTCCAGTTGTGTTGCTTTGTAATCAAATCATTACTCTTCTTCCCTGCATTTACTCTTCTTACTTTATTCACCATTTTAATGAAATCAGACATGTATTGCTGGCCTTGGACTGTGGCTAAATGAGACAACTGTTTTGAGATTACATTTATCTTGCACAACCGCAACATTTATTAAAGCTGCAACTGTACAAGACACTTTTGGAATATTGTGTGCAAATCTGGTCACTTCCTAGCAGAAGGATGTTATAAAACTTGAAAGGGTTCAGAAAAGATTTACAAGGATGGTGCCAGGGTTGGAAGATTTGATCTATATGGAGAGGTTGAATAGGTTGGGGCTGTTTTCCCTGGAATGTCAGGGGCTGAGGGGTGACCTTATAGAGATTCATAAAATCATGAGGGGCATGGCTAGGATAAATAGACAAAGTCTCTTCCCTGGGGTGGACGAGTCCAGAAGTAGAGGGCATAGGTTTAGCGTGAGAAGAGAAAGATATAAAAGAGACCTGAGGGGCAAATATTTCATGCAAATTTTTTGTGTATGGAATGAGCTGCCAGAGGAAGTGATGGAGGCTAGAATAATTGCAACATTTAAAAGGCATTTGGATGGGTTTTTGAATAGGAAGGGTTTAGAGGATATAGGCCGGATGCTGGCTGGTGGGACTAGATTGGTTTGGTATATCTGGTGGGTATGGATGAATTGGACCGAAGGGTCTATTTCCATGCTGTACATGTCTGACTCTATAATTCTATTACCCAGTTTTAGTGTGTCCACATTATTACCCATTTTGAATATGTTCAGTTAATATTCGGGTTAAGTGCGTCCAGGTTATTGACCAGTTGCAATGCGTTCAGATCAAAGTCCAGTCTGAGTGTGACCAGTTTACTGTGTAGTTTCAATGTGCCCACATTACTTTCCAGTTTAAATGTGTTTGAATAAATGTCCAGTTTAAATGTGTCCAATTTACTATCCAATTTCAATGTGCTTGTGTTAGTGTGCAGTCTGAGTGTATCCTTGTTATTGACTGGTTTCAATGTATTCTGTTTAATTTTCAGTCTGCTTGTGTCCTGCCTATTAACCAGTTTCAATGTGTTTCGATTAATGGCCAGTCTGAGTGTTCTGTGATACTGACCTTTCAATGTGGCCATAATATTGTCCACTTTCAATGTGTGCACAGGTTCATTTCCAGTCTAAGAGTATCCCAATTGTTGACTAATTGCAGTGTGTTCAGGTTAAAGTCCAGTCTGAGTGTGTCCACATCACTCATCAATTTGAAAATGTTCACATTAATGTCTAGTCTGAGTGTGACACGTTTACTGTCAAATTTCAATGTGTTTAGGTTAATGGCCATGATGTATCTGTCCAGGTTATTGACCAGTTTCTACATATCTGGGTCACTGAACAGTTTTAATGTCAAGTCTGAGTGTGTCCTCTGCTTCCATTTCTGGGGATTATCTGGCCATCAATATCAACTGTAAACCCACTGATTCCCACAGCTGCCTGGACTATACATCTTTGCACCCTGCTTACTGCAGAGGCTCCATTGCATTCTCACAGTTCCTTTGTTCTGTTGCACATGTTCTAATGATGCCAGCTTTAACAAGGGAACCTCTAAAATGTCCACATTCTTCCCCAACTGAGAATTCCCCAGCACCACTGTCGACAGTGCTCTCAACCAGATCTGATCCATATTTCGCACTTCCATCTTCACCCCCCACTTCCCTCCTGCAACAGTGATATAGTTCCCCTTGTCCTCACTTACCATCCCATCAGCATCCACATCCAGAAGATCATAAGCCACCATTTCCGCCACCTCCAGCAAGATGCAATCACCAGGCATAGATTCCCCTCCGCTCCCTTGTTTGCCTTCTGTAGGGTTTGTTCCCTCCAAGACACCCTACTCCACTCTTCTTTCATTCCCAACACCCTCCCACCCCAACAGCCCCATGGCACTTTCCTCTGCTATAACTGTAGGTGTAACACCTGCCCATTTAACTCCTCCCTCCTCAGTACCCAAGACACCAAGCATACCTTCCAGGTAAAGCAGTAGTTTACCTGCACTTCACGCAATCCAATCTACTACATTTGCTGCTCACAGTGTGATGTCCTTTACACTGGGGAAGCGAAGCATGGACTAGGTGACCACTTTACAGAAAACCTATGTTCTGCCCTCAAGAAAAACGACCCTGAGCTTTCAGTTGCCTACCACTTTAACACACCATCCTGTTCTCTGGTCAACATCGCTGCCTCAGGCTTGCTGCAGCTCAGCGCAAGCTGGAAGAACAACAACTCATCTGAGACCTTGCAACTATCCTGACTCAATATTGAGTTCAATAATTTTAGGGGCTGACATCTCCCATGTCCTAACACCCTTCCCCATACACCACAACTTATTATCACACAGTCTGCCTTTACCATTGTTAGCCATGAACAGTTTCCATTAACAGCTATTCACTCTCCTAGCCAGGCTGTTACCCATTCCTTTGTCTGTCTAACTGCTCTTCTCTCTCTTTGGGATCTATCCCCACCTATCGCTTACTCTTTACCCCCTCCCCCAAACCTATCTTCTGGTTATAAATCAACATATTCCTAGCTACTATAAGTTCTGAAGAAGGGTCATTGAACCTGAAATGTTGACTCTGATTTCTCTTCACAGATGATGCTCGGCCTGAGGAGGTTTTCCAGCAACTTCTGTTTATTTCTGAGTGTGTCCTGGTTGCAGACAAGTTTCAACATGTTCAAGTCAATATCCAGTCCAACTGTATCCAGATTATTGACTATTTGCAATGTAGCATTTCCGAGTGTTTCTAGACTGCTATTGAAATGTGTTGGAAAAGCACAGCAGGTCAGGCAGCATCCGAGGACCAGGAGAGTCGCTGTTTCGTGCATAAGCCCTCCATCAAGAATGTTTATGGATTACTGCCTAGTTTATTGCTGTCCAGTTTTAATTTGCTCATATTAATGTCCAGTTTCAATGTGTCCAGGTTAATGGCCAGTTTCACTTTGTTCAACTCAATATGCGGTCTGAGTGGTTCCATGTTACTGTTAATTTTGAGGAGATCTGAATTTCTGTCCAGGCTGAATTGCCACAAAGCCTGTGGAAATTAAGTACACTAATGTACAGGATCATTTTACCGGACAGCTGCACACCTATCCCAACCAATCACAAGTACTCAATTGAAGTTGCAAACTAATTTCTTCACAGTGGACCCTTGTACACCTCCTTTACACTTCAAAATAAGTGACTGTTTTTGAAAGTAAGGATTGAGATAATAATGATGAGTGATCTAAAATTAAACTGAAATGGATTGAAGTTGGATGAATACTTAAATTACATCAACATACTTTCAATAATGATGCAATTATAGCTGAATGTACCTTGGCTTAAATAAGTGAAGATGTGCTTTGCATTCCAAATGTTCCTGTAACATAGTTCTTTATTTGAAACCTGTTAGATGATCTATATAGATTTTGATTAATGAATGCAAAATTAAATAATAATGTTAGCTGGAGAGTCAGAAAAATATATGGTGCAGTCTGACATGGCATGTAGATCGTAGCAATATGAGAACATGCAAAATGGATTGATAATTTATGAATAAAAAGGGAATCTCCACTTGCACAGAAACTCATGTTTAAATGGAATCAAGGTTGTGCATACTTAAAAAAATCTATCTTATTAACAGACTGACTCTGTATTCTTCTTCTGTTTATTGTTTCTCAGAGCAACATAAAATCTATAACAGACCATTTGGTGAAGATTGCTGTTATTGATAGATAATTCAAGAGTTATCTATTTCTTGACATCTTCTCAAGTTTCTATCTCTGTATGCAAGTATGAAATCTCATTGTCAGATTTGTAATTCGTATGATGAATTTTGCCTGAGGCCTGTGACTGATTTGGTGTAAGAGTAAATAAAAATATCTGAGGAAAATCCCCGTGATTGGAGTGCTCACAGGTAACTGAGGATGGTGAATCTGGAAACTCCGCTGCAGAGCCAAGACAATAGGAATTAGCTGGAAATGGGAAGGAATGGCATTGTGAGCCTAACAACAAGTTTGTGATATTAAAGAGGTGGTCAGGAGGATCATTTGCTTTTTTGCCCAATTTGCTCACATCACGGAAATCATTAAAAGAACTAAAATAGAATATTTACAGAGCGGGTGTTTGATAATCACTGAGTACTTTTGAGTGCAGCTTAAGCAGTACACAAACCAACCACAGGACTCAAAAATTCTTTTGGGACTCTAATGTACATCATGTTGTTTGCACAGATTAATGAAGCTCCCATCTGTTTCAATCTTGTAGGAAGTTATTTAATTAAAGGTTTCCTTAGTCTTACTCAGGACAAGCATACTGCCAATTATAAACAGTTAGAGAAAAAGGTTGTTCATTCACTTAAAATGTGTTTTCGCTAAACATTGTTGAGAGAGAATTGGCTTGCATATTTTAAGCTAACTAACTCATCACAGTCCTTGAGCCAAATTGTATTGCTGCAAAGCCTTGAACAGTGACTTGGAACTAAATGGAGAACATGTTCCAATATAAGCTGATTTAGCTTAGGCACACCAATGACACATTGAGCGTGCCACAATCCTAGCTGTGAGAAGTGATAATCTCAAACAGAACTCCAAATCTGTTCTAATGGTTAAAGCACTGCCATTCTGAATATTAATAAATGTAACATAGGACATAAAACAAAAAGCAAATAGTAATTAGAAGCTTGCAATTGAATGATAAAATTGTCTTTTCATGGTAGATTTGCACAACATCAGGAAATTAGAAAATGAATCTCTTTGACGCAGTGATGAAAGAAGAAGATTCTTGTGGCATGGAATAAATGAAGGTTTTGATTTTTATTCTTAATATTTCAATTTAGAATTCTTTACGAATGCACTTTTCTCCCCTCTAGGGTGGTTGAGTTTGATAAGGCAATGTTTAATGTTTGCTTGAATGATAATCAAAACAAGTTCCAAATGGTATAAGAGCATCGTCACTTCTGTAAGTATCGGACCTCATTCTTTTTCCTGTTCTTACATGGTCCGGCTTGTACGTGATTCTTGTCCAACATTAATATGGTTAACTCTTCACTGCCCTCTTGGCAATCAAGAATCCACAATAAATGTTAACGTAGCCAGAGATGCCCTCATTCCATTAATAAGTAATAAAACATTCTTCACTGGGCAATACTAAGTTCACACAGGAAGATCATTGATGTCAGCAACGCACCTGCATTCCTTAATTACTATGACTGATGCTGCCAGCTCCGAAGACAACAGTGGCAGGTAGCAAATTAGACTTGGGAATTTGCTGCAAGCCTCAGGAGTCAATAATGAAAGGGATAAAAGTAATTACCTTCTTTCCACTCTTTTAATGTCCCAATTACTTGACTCTCTCAGGATTTGATTCAGTCTGAATTCTTCAATGCAGAATTTACTGCATTTTTCTTATGTGTGGAGTCCCTACAGTATGGAAACAGTCCCTTCAGCCCAACAAGTCCGCACCTACATTCCAAAGAGTAACCCACCCTACCTTATATTTACCCCTGACTAATGCACCTAACCTACACATTCCTGAACACTGTGGGCAATTTAGCACAGCCAGTTCACCTAATTTGCACATTTTTGGACTGTGGAGGAAACCATAGCACAAGAGGAAACCCACACAGACACAGGGAGAATGTGCAAACTCCACATAGACAGTTGCCCGAGGCTGGAATCAAACCCAAGTCCTTGGCGCTGTGAGACAGCAGCGTTAACCACTGAGCCACTGCGCCGCCACTATATCATACTTAAATTTAGTTTGGATAGGCTTACTCCTCTGTAATTGTAATTGGTGTCCGAATGTATTATTGGCCCATTTCTCTCCTGAGAGCCTTTAGGATTCTCCTTAATTGCAAAGATTTGATTGATATCTGATCTAGGTCACAGTTGGGATGTTGTGTAGGCAAACGTCCCGCTGTGACCATTACCATTGGGATTAAGAAAACCTATTTCTGTCTTGTTTTCTAATCTCTCAATAGCCTTGCTTTTTTAGGTTGGCCAAAACTGTAGATAGCAATGTGAACATGAACTGTATTCATTTTTGTAAATGACCCAGATTGCTCTATATAAGGTTGTAAATTTCTCCGGTGGATCTGAAGAATTTGTGGTGCTTAATAACCAACATGTCTTTTTTCAAAGGCCCTAGCAGGCATCAATTCCAGAACACAACAGATGAGGACAGACTTGCACTCGTAATCTAGCAACCTCCTCCATACCCATCTGCTACCAAGTGCATCTGCACTTCCTCTTTTCAGTGATGTGTTCCATTCATTGCTCCTTGGACGAATTTGGACTCAAAATTTCCAGAAGTGACTATTTAAATCTGCTGGTGAAGTGTTTGCCAGCATGTGTTACAACAGTGTAGTTTCATATTCCAGCTCTTGTGATATTTCCTATTGATAGAAATCCCATATGTGGCAAAAAAGCAATATAAGAAGGAGAAACAGCAGTTTTTACTAACCTAGAGATATAAATTGGCAATATGCATTAACAATAGGACCTTTTCCCTTGGAAGGTTAGAAAGTTTGGGTTGGGGACTGTTAACAATCATTAACATTGCCCATTAGTTCGAGGATTACTTGTACAAATATCTGTGAAGTTGTGGATGTTTGATGAACCTCACCATTGCTATGTAATTGGTTCCTCAACATTTCGAAATAAGGTCGTGGAAACATGCAGCTTGCAAATGGCTTGATATGGTTGGTATTTGTTGGTCCTCCTGCAATCACTGAAAGCTTCCCTTGGAATGTGAAACGTTTGAATATAGGCTGCCTCAGGCACTTTTGAAAAGGCTTTGTTTTCAAATGATCAACACGCAATTAAAGTGGCAGCACAATTGTCAAGTGAAAACCTATGATTTGACTATGGCTCATTTGAAGCTCTTTTGCTTCTGCTTCAAAGATCATCATTCAGTTTCCCCTGTAGAACCTTTGGAACAAAATCGAGGCTGACACGCGAATGCAGTGCTGAGGGAGTGCTGTTGAACTAATTTTACATTTTCAATGGGCAATAAATGATCCCCTGTCACTACTTTGAAGAAATAAGGAAGAAATTTTTCTCATAAACAATGTCCCTGAGAGAGATTTTATCCCAGCATTACCACATTTCTGTTATAGCTGCTTGCTAAATGCTAAATTGCTGTATGTTTGTTACTTTAGAATAGCTGTTTAGTTGGCTACCAAGAAATCAGGGAGGTCCTGAAGTTGTGAAAGTTGATGTGTAAATGATAGTCTTTCTTTCTTACCATTGCAAGAGAATGGATATTTTCAGAAACAACTCACTATGACAAATGTCTCTTGAATTACAACCTCTCCGAAATGGAAACCGTAATGGTCTGCTCATTCACTTCTGCTCAAGCAGTGTAAGAACATCGTGAAGAAGATTATTATCCCAACCAAAGATGGGAAATCCCCATCTTCTTCCATCTCCTGAAATATTATCACAAGGACCTAGTGAAATAAAGCAACATTCTCTTCTGGAATAGTACTTCACCAATTTTAACTTGCCAACAAAAACAAAATCAAGTTGTTCTACTTGCACAAGATAAAAGGTACCCCAATAAGCTATTTTCTGCTGCATTGTAAAGAAATCCTCCCATCCTTAACTCAAGGACATGGACTTTTCTGTTACTAGGACTGTTGTATTATTTTGAAAATAAACCAAATCAGAAAATAAAAGAAGAGAAAATACTGGAAAAGTTCATCAGGTCTGCAACTATCTTGGAAGACAGAAACAGATATAATATGTCAAGTCCAATATGACTCTTTGAACAGTCATACTGGATTCAAAGCATTAACCCTCTTTCTCTCTTCACAGACGCTGCCAAGCCTGCTGCATTTCTCAAGCAGTAACTGTTTTTATTTAAAATCTCAAGCATTTTTATCAGAAAATGCAGAAGTGGGCCCATTACTTAAGTCTGCCAAATCCAACCTCAAATTCTTTCCAGCATATCAGAATCAGAATCCCTACAGTGTGGAAACAGGCCCTTTGGCCCAACAAGTCCACACCGACCCTCCGAACAGTAACTCACCCAGGCCCATTCCCCTACCCTACATTTACCCCTGACTAATGCACCTAATCTACATATCCCTGAACACTATGGGCAATTTAGTATGGCCAATTCACCTAAACTGCAAATCTTTGTGAGTGTGGGAGGAAACTGGAGCACCCAGAAGAAACCCACACAGACATGGAAAGAACATGCAAACTCCACACAGACAGTCACCCAAGGCTGGAATTGAACCCGGGTCCCTGGTGCAGTGAGGCAGCAATGCTAATCACTGAGCCACCGTGCTCAACATATTTGCAAAGCAAGATGTACTCATGAACTTCATTGTGAGCAGAATATTTATTTTCATTATGAAGTCAACATTCATAAAAAATTCTGTTTGAGTTCGAAACCGTGCAATTATATCACAACAGTAGTGATTGTCTCCAGGTCGGTAGGTGATTCAAGTCACAAAACTGGGCATCAGAAATTAAATCAGCACCCAATGCTTGGGCTGCACAGCTCATTGTCATGTCAGCACCATTTAACTAATGTCATACTATGGGGAGCAGCTGTCACGTCTTGACCTTGTATTATGTACTCAAAATTAAGCAAACAATCAGAGATGAAGGGCTGTCTTTCCATGGAGACTTCTTAGACCTTTAAAAATGCTGGATGAGACCCAGTTCTGGGATTTCTGGAACCTTCTCAAGGGCTAGCTGCTCTTGACAACATAGGATAAGATTGTAGGGTGGTACAGGTAATGAATCTGTTCCCTGCTTTTTCAACCAGTCTGGGTCGCAGAGATAGTCATCTTCTAAGCTGCTGCAGTTTTCATAGGGGCAGGTTAGCTTTGAAAGGACCCAAGGAGATAGTGAGGAAGGAGATCAATCTGAGACTGGTACAGTTGAGAACAGAAGCGAGTCAAACAGTCAGAACAGGCAGGGACAAGGTCGGACTAATAAATTAAACTGCATTTATTTCAATGCAAGGGGCCTAACAGGGAAGGCAGATGAACTCAGGGCATGGTTAGGAACATGGGACTGGGATATCATAGCAATTACAGAAACATGGCTCAGGGATGGACAGGACTGGCAGCTTAATGTTGCAGGGTACAAATGCTACAGGAAGGATAGAAAGGGAGGCAAGATAGGAGGGGGAGTGGCATTTTTGATAAGGGATAGCATTACAGCTGTGCTGAGAGAGGATATTCCCAGAAATACATCCAGGGAAATTATTTGGGTGGAATTGAGAAATAAGAAAGGGATGACACCTTATTGGGATTGTATTATAGACTCCCTAATAGTCAGAGGGAAATTGACAAACAAACTTGTAAGGAGATCTCAGCTATCTTTAAGAATAATAGGGTAGTTATGGTATGGGATTTTACCTTTCCAAACATAGACTAGTACTGCCATACTGTTAAGGGTTTAGATGGAGAAGAATTTGTTAAGTGTGTACAAGACAATTTTCTGATTCAGTATGTGGATGTACCTACCTGCAAAACTTGACCTACTCTAGGGAAATAAGGCAGGGCAAGTCACTGAGGTGTCAGTGAGGGAGCACTTTGGGGCCATCGACCATAATTCTATTCGATTTAAAATAGTGATGGAAACAGATAGACTTGATCTAAAAGTTGAAGTTCTAAATTGGAGAAAGGCCAATTTTGATGGTATTAGGCAAGAGCTTACAAAGCTGATTAGGGGCAGATGTTCGCAGGTAAAGGGACGGCTGGAAAATGGGAAGCCTTCAGAAATGAGATAACAAGAATCCAGAGAAAGTATATTCCTGTTAGGGTGAAAGGAAAGACTGGTAGGTATAGAGAATGCTGGATGACTAAAGAAATTGACGGTTGGTTAAGAAAAAGAAGGAAGCACATGTAAGGTATAGACAGGATAGATCGAGTGAATCCTGAGAAGACTATTAAGAAAGTAGGAGTATACTTAAGAGGGAAATCAGGAGGGCAAAAAAGGGGACATGAGATAGCTTTGGCAAATAGAATTAAGGAGAATCCAAATAGTTTTTACAAATACATTAAGGACAAATGGGTAACTAGGGAGAGAATAGGGCCCCTCAAAGATCAGCAAGGTGGCCTTTGTGCGGAGCCACAGAAAATGGGGAAGATACTAAATGAGTATTTTGCATCAGTATTTACTGTGGAAAAGGATATAGAAGATATAGATGGTGACATCTTGCAAAATGTCCATATTACACAGGAGGAAGTGCTGGATGTCTTGAAACTGGTAAATGTGGATAAATCTCCAGGATTTTATCAGGTGTACCTGAGAACTCTGTGGGAAGCTAGAGAAGTGATTGCTGGGCCTCTTTCTGAGATATTTGTATCATTGATAGTCACTGGTGAGGTGCCGGAAGTCTGGAGGTTGGCTAACGTGATGCCACTGTTTAAGAATAGTGGTAAGGACAAGCCAGGGAACTATAAACCAGTGAGTCTGATGTTGGTGGAGGGCTAGTTGTTGGAGGGAATCCTGAGGGACAGGATGTACATGTATTTGGAAAGGCAAGGACTGATTAGGGATAGTCAACATGGCTTTGTGCGTGGGAAATCATATCTCACAAACTTGATTGAGATTTTTGAGGAAGTAACAAAGAGGATTGATAAGGGCAGAGCAGTAGATGTGATCTATATAGACTTCAGTAAGGCATTCAACCAGGTTCCCCGTGGGAGACTGATTAACAAGGTTAGATCTCACGGAATACGGGAAGAACTAGCCATTTGGATACAGAACTGGCTCAAAGAGAGTGGTGGTGGAGGGTTGTTTTTCAGACTGGAGGCCTGTGACCAGTGGAGTGCCACAAGGATTTTGGTGCTGGGTCCTCTACTTTTTGTCATTTACATAAATGATTTGGATGCGAGCATAAGAGGTACATTTAGTAAGTTTGCAGACGACACCAAAATTGAAGGTGTAGTGAACAGCGAAGAGGGCTACCTCAGATTACAACAGTATCTTGGCCAGATGGGCCAATGGGCTGAGAAGTGGCAGATGGAGTTTAATTCAGTTAAATGCAAGATACTACATTTTGGGAAAGCAAACCTTAGCAGGACGTATACACTTAATGGTAATGTCCTAGGGAATGTGACTGAACAAAGAATCCTTGGAGTGCAGGTTCATAGCTCCTTGAAAGTGGAGTCGCAGGTAGATAGGATAGTGAAGAAGGTGGTTGGTATGCTTTCCTTTATTGGTCAGAGTATTGAGTACAGGAATTGGGAGGTCATGTTGCAGCTGAACAAGACACTAGTTAGGCCACTGTTGGAATATTGCGTGCAATTCTGGTCTCCATCCTATCGGAAAGATGTTGCGAAACTTGAAAGGGTTCATAAAGATTTACAAGGATGTTGCCAGGATTGGAGGATTTGAGCTACAGGGAGAGGCTGAACAGGTTCAGGCTATTTTCCCTGGAGCGTCGGAGGATGAGGGGTGACTTTATAGAGGTTTACAAAATTATGAGGGGCATGGATAGGGTAAATAGGCAAAGTCTTTTCCCTGGGGTCAGGGAGTCCAGAACTAGAGGGCGTAGGTTTAGGGTGAGAGGAGAAAGATATAAAAGAGACCAACGGAGCAACTTTTTCACACAGAGGGTGGTCAGTGTTTGGAATGAGCTGCCAGAGGAAGTGGTAGAGGCTGGTACAATTGCAACATTTAAGAGGCATTTGGATGGGTATATGAAAAGGAAGGGTTTGGAGGGATATGGGCTGTGTGCTGGCAGGTGGGACTAGATTGGTTTGGGATATCTGGTTGGCATGGTCAGGTTGAACCGAAGGGTCTGTTTCCATGCTGTACATCTCTATGACTCTATGACTGCTCTGCTCTGTCATTTAATCCAGCATTCATCAATGCTTTTTAATCATCACACCCCCTTCTCTGTATATGCAGGTAGAAATCAGAAATGTATCAATCTCTACCTTAAACATACTCAATGATGGAGCTTCCATGAGCCCCTGTGACAGAAGATTTGAAACCCTCTGAACGAAAGCACTTCTCCTCATCTCAAACCTAGCCCCCTTATTTTTAAGTTGTGCTCCCTGGTTCTCGATTTCCCACATCAGAGAAACGTCTCATCTACTTCGATATTATCTACCTGACTACTACATTCTCTGATACACGAGAGAATACAAGCCCTCTTCATAGGACAATCCTTCCATCCTGGGAAAAATGTCTGATGAGCCTTTGTAGCACTCTCTCTGTTGAAATAATATCTCTCCTAAAATAAGGAGACTAAAATACTACGTAGTACTCCAAGTGCAGTCTAACCAACCTCCTATATAATTGAAGAAAAATCTCTCAATCAGAGATTATGTTCTTTGAGCATGGACAAATGCATATCTACATTCTTGACTAATGGGCATAAGACATATTAGCGATACAGGATTTAGGGGTGGAAGTCCTAACATTGAATGAAAGAATTAGGATGAAGCCCTAGAGCACCAATCTGATCCTTTAAGCCCGTCCATCCATATGATCAGCAGACTCTTTGGCTGCCTCCAAACTCTTTCTTGGAATGGCAACTTCAATGAGCATCCATCCCCTCAACTTCAGAGTGAAAATCCAGCCTTAACAGGTATTTTCCAAGGTGATATGCCAAGTTGAGAAATTCCTTAACTCTCATCACGGCAACTTGGATTAACTTTCAGACCAAGGTGTTTTCTCTTAGAGCAGAACCATATGAGAATTCAATGACAATGCCAGAAAATTCAGATGAAAATTCTGTAAGTCTGACAGATTTTCAGAGGAAAATAAATTGAAGTGAGGAAAGAAGACAAACTGTACCTTATTTGTACCAAAAATTTTAAATCTTATGAAAAGCTTTATAAAGCTCTTTGGAACATGTGGCAAACAAAATAAATAAATCTGAAGGCATTGTATGGTGCTCAGATGACTCACAGCTTTGAACCTAATGGATGTTCACACCTCATGGATGTGTCATTGGACAACACAAGTTTTTCTATTCCTTGTTTAAAAACTTGAGGCAGGTTTGTCTTTGAACCTTCTCGGTGTGGAATTGGAAAATAAATTTTAGTTCCTCTTTAGTGGCGCTAACCTTGTGATCAGAACAATTCTATTCTCTGTTGTCAACTTATCACAAATAGGAGCATCTATTTCTGACACTAGCAATTGGATTGAACAGAAAAATACATTTATTTCAAGATAATGACGTTTTGCTTTTTTTTAATTTCAAGCATACTTTCTTTTCATTTTTTTGCAAAGTGCAATGAAATAGTAGTAAGAGCTTGAAGCTTCAAAAGTTTCAGAAAATAATTACTCTTCAGTTCTCATTTCTGATATATTTTAATCATACACATTATTTGTTGCAACAATGAGTTGTCTTTTTCATTGTAATGAAACATTGATATCCCTTTGGCCAGACATTTGCAATCCTGTTGATTTATTGTACACTTGACTACCCATCAAACTTGACTAAACCAATGGACCATGGAAAATTATGTGCCAAGAATTAAGGTAGACTGCATCTGGGGGATCACCTCCATACACCAATAGATATCCAGATTGGGTGATGTGAGGATTCATAGAAAATTGTAGTTAAAGAAAATTCTATCACATAAATGAGACAACATATGGTAATTTTCTGACATGAAAATACGGCCAAGTATAGGCAGATGGCTAATGATAAAACCACAAGAACATATCTATCCTTGATGTTATACTTTGAAGCAGATTCTGTATATATTATGCAAAATACTAAAGATGTGACAAGTGCCATTCTTTTTTCCCTGTAGAAAAATCCCCTTGACTTTATGATTCAAAATTACATGAGTAAAGGTTTCTGGCAGTTATATCTGTGTTCACCAGTTTCTTTTACACGCAGATTGCTTACTCTCTAATCTATGGAAAGGAAGATTCATGTCAATAGCTCATCTGAATAATGTTTTAAATTATTGGATTGATATTATATAGTTTTAATGGCAGTCATAAATTTTTGTGGCACAATATAATCTCTTGCACTGTCTTGATTCATTGTTATGCTTTTTGAGAGAGGTAATTTGCTGCTGCAAAATAAAAATCTTGGTCAATTCAAAACTAAAAATCTGTTACAAAATAAGTATATTTGTAAAACAAAAGCATCCACACAGTAAATTAATTTTCAAGGGATACTCCTGATCTCCTTCTCTAACCTTGATGGAAATCCAAGGAAAAAGGTGGGAACAACAAGATACAATATTTTGCCTGGATGTATGCAGATACTGAAGATATTGTGAGCGATCACTAGAACAGTAATTGAAATGGATTTGTTATATTTAAGTGCACAGAAAGCATGCAGAAAAGATGTTATGCCAATTTTTCTCTCCTTGCCACATCAAATTACATAAGGCAAACAGATATATCACATAATGCCTATACCAAGGAAAATACTGCCAAATCCACTAATTATCTCGGTAAAACTTAGTTAATGAAACTAACATTTAGAACTTCAATGTAATGTTTTGGAGACAAAACCAAAATTGCTGTCAAAGCTCAACAGGTATGGCAACATCCGTGGAGAGAAATTAGAGTTAACACTTTGGGTCCAATGACCCTTCCCAGAATTGATGGTAGCTAAGAAAATGTTGCCAATTGTGCCGAAGATAGGGTAAGGGGAGGAGTAGATAATCATCAGGCCAGGAGAGCGAATAATAACTATTAATGGGGACAGTTAGTGGCTAACAATGGGTTGTGTGTAATAGCAGATGATGTGATAACAAAGTCTAGTATGTGGGAATAGGGGTAAGGACATGGGATAGCTCAAGGCCTAAAGTTATTGAACTTGATATTCAGTCCAGAGTTCCCAAGTGGAAAATAAGATGCACTGAGTTCCGCTGAAGCACTGTAGCAAGCCTGAGACAGAGATGTTGGCCAGGGAACATGTTGGTGTATTGAAATGGCAGACAACTGGAAGCTCCAGATCTTTTTCACTTTGGAGGTTTGACAAGTCATTGTGACCTGGTGACCATTTACCCATTTGGAGAGGTACCGATTGCTCTTTATTATGCATGTTTGACAATTTGGTTGTCTTGGTCTGAATGCTTTCACTCAATATCATCACTCAGTCATCATGGTTGGAGTAAGGTGTCAATGGCATTTATCATTTCTATGCCCAAAAGATTCTGCCAAAAAGCTTTAAATGGTGTAGAGGTGATTATTATTGCAATGACCTTCTCTGAAGTTCTGAAGTTCCTCTTCAGAAAAGTTAGACTCGTGACATTTGCTGCAGCATCCTCTCACAAACTGTTTGATAGATTCTTGAACTTGCTGCCTATATGTTGGTGTCTGTTGATCCTGAATTTAATTAACTCAAGCCTGTCTTCATGGAATCTCCAGAAGTTTTTTAGATCATTGTGAAAGCCTAAGGAAAGACCAGACATATGAAATCTGTGCATTTCCTCATATTCAAAAGCAAGCAAAGTTTTCGAGTTTTTTTCTTTTCATTTATCACTTCACCTGTAATATAAGTCTGCATATGCTGTTTGCACAGTTGTAATTCAGTAAAATGTATTACTGCATGCTGCTTAATCCCTAACTAACTGTTTGTCTTCAATTTCTCTTTACAGGTCTCTGCTGCTTTCATTTCAGAAGTAGAGAAATATTATAATGTCTTAAAAGAAAGCAGAGTATGTGCAGCTTTTTGTTTAAAGAAAACTTCTTTTATTTCATTTATTTCTCCTACCTTTTGTAATTGCTGTTTTCCTTTATATTTCCCTATTGCTGCTCCTTTTAAAAAAATCAAGTTTGGAGTTAAACAAATTTTGTCACTGTAGGTTTTTTGCCTGCAGCTGGTATTCACATTAGTAAAGGAGTGATGACATTACACAGGCTTTGTTTATTGTTGTGTTGATGGAGGTGATAAAATGGCAGAACTAACTGACTTATTGGTACAGATAAGTCTTCAATAGATACAAAACCATTTCTTTTTTTGTGTTTAAAAGCTTAATATTATTGCAAGAGTATTTTGTAATAATGCTTTCTGTACCACTTAACAGCGATTTCTTTTAAATTCCAACAGTAGCCTCTCATGTTCTTTTTATTTTGTTTTAGTGGAGAGAAGGGTGGAGTGCCCTCTGTGCTTCATTTGAAGTCTGAAATCTTTAGTAGCCTTGATCTTTTTGAAAGTAAGGCAATCTTTAAAACTTATTTTGTCTTTGAAGAACTTGCATTGTAAACAAATCCTTTTTAAAATTCATTTGAGGGTTGTGGGCCAGTATTTATTGTCCACCCCTAGTCACACTTGAGAAGGTGATGGCAAGCTGTCTTCTTGACCGCTGCAGTCCACTAACTGTGGGTTGACCCCCAATTCCCTTAGGGAGGAAAGCCTAGGATTTTGGCCCAATGACATTGAAGGAACGGTGATATATTTCCAAGTCAGAATAGAGAGTGACTTGGAGGGGTGCATGAAATTGGTGATGTTCCCATATACCTGCAGCCATTGTCCTTCTAGATGGAAGTCATTGGGGGTTTGGAAGGTACTGTCTGAGGACCTTTGGAGAATTTCTGCAGTGTCTCTTGTAGATAGTACACACTTCTGCTACTGGGCATTGGTAGTGGAGGGAATGGATGCTTGTGAATGTAATGCCAATCAAGTAGGCAGATTTCTCCTGAATGGTATCAAGTTTCTTGAGTATTGTTAGGGCTGCACTCATCCAAGTAAGTGGGGAGTATTCCATCACACTCCTGACTTGTGCCTTGCAGATGGTGGACAGGCTCGGGGAGTCAGGAGGTAAGTTACTCACTGTCATATTCCTAGCCTCTGACCTGCTCTTGTAGCCAGTGTTTTTGTGGTGGGTCCAGTTGTGTTTCTGGTTAATGGTAACCCCCAGGATATTGATAGTGGGGGATTCAGTGATGGTAACACTATTGGTCAAGGGGTGGTGCTTATATTGTCTCGTATTGGTGATGGTCATAGCCCAGCATTTGTGTGGCACGAATGTTATTTGTTACTTGTCAGCCCAAGTCCAGATATTGTCCAGATCTTGTTGCATTTGGACATCAACTGCTTCAGTATCTGAGGACATGTGAATGATGCTGAACATCATGCAATCATTGGTGAACATCCCACTTCTGACCTATGATGGAGGGAAAGTCATTGATGAAGTAGCTGAAGATGATTGGGCCGAGGCCATGACCCTGAGGAGGTCCTGCAGAGATGACTGACCTCCAACAACCACAACCATCTTCCTATGTGCCAGGTTTCTCTCCAACCACAGCAGAGTTTGACACACAAATGCACTGATTTCAGTTTGTTAGGTCTCCTTGGTGCCACACTTGTTCAAATGCAGACTTGATGTCAAGGGCTGTCACTCTCACCAAATCTCTGGAATTCAGCTTCTTCGTCCATGTTTAAACCAAGTCATAATTAAGTCAGGAGCTGAGTAACCCTCGTGGAACCAAAACTGGGCATCACTGAGCAGGTTATTGCTGAGTAGGTGCTGCTTGATATCTCTTTTGATGACATCTCCATCATTTCACTGATATCGAGAGCAGACTGAAGGAACAGTAATTGGTCGGAGTGGATTTGTCCTGCTTTTTATGTACAGGATATACCTTGGCAATTTGCCACATTGTTATGTAGATGCCAGTGTTGTAACTGTACTGAAACAGCTTGGCTAGGAGAGAAACAAGTTCTGGATCACAAGCCTTCAGTTCTATTGTCAGAATGTTGTCAGATCCCATAGATTTTCAGTATCCAGCATCTCCAATTGTTCCTTAATATCACATGGAATGAATCAAATTAACTAAAGACTGGTATCTGTAATGCTGCGACCACTGGAAGAGTCTGAGGTGGATCATTCACTTGACGTTTCTGCGAATGCTTCAGCCTTATCTTTTGCACTGATATGCTGGGCTCTTCCATCAATGAGGTTGGGGATATTTGTGGAGCCTCCTCTTCCAGCGAGTCATTTAATCATTCACAACCATTCATGACTGAATGTGGATGGACTGTAGATCTTAAATGTGACCCACTGATTGTAGGATTGCTTAGCTCTGTCTATCACTTGCTGCTTATGCTGCTTGGCATGCAAGTAGTCCTGTTTGATAGCTTCATCAAGTTGATATAAAGAAATGGTCCACGCCCCATCTAAAAATATTTACCTTTGTAATTGCTTACCCCAGTTGATGGTACTGATTGTCCAAATTCTCAAATGTCTAAAGTTTTGTCTGGTTGGCCTTCAAATAGTTTTCCAAATATCTTTATCCAAAATGCTGAGTTTTAATTAGAGATGGCCACCACTGCCACTGTGGTATGATTTGACCACCAGTAAATTGTTTTATCTTATGTAGCAGTGTTTGTGTTATCTCCTGGAATAAAATAAACTGTGCATTATATTGTGGTATTGAAGAATCCAATTTATTGCTATTATATGTCAATGTTACATACACAGGCATAGATGTGTTTGATCTATCTTTAAGCTTCAATACAACCAGAACACGCTTCAAACAATCTCAGAAAAATATGGATTTTGAGGACTTTGTATCTCTAGGGTCACATAGTATGACATAGTGATGATTTCATAGCCTGTTTCTTACAGGTATATTGACCATGAAACATAATATAACATTGCCGGTCTAATTTTCACAAAAAAAATAGAAGATTGCTCAAGTAATGGCTGCTCAAAGATCAATAAGAGTTTGATTGCCACTTAAGGTACCTGCTAACACTCACTTAAGAGGCTACTTGGCATCTCAAGTTCTAGTGCCTATCCTAACACACTCTCTCAATAACAACCAGCTGATTGGAAGTAACTCAATGGTGAGAATGATTTCAAGTGCCAAGGGATATTAACCATGTGAACTTCTCACAGGAGTCACTGGAGAAAGCAAGTGCTTGTTTATGGACTCCTTGCAAAAGGTTACCTTTGACCTGGACAAGGAACTGGCATCAGTCAGCTTATGTCAGAGAAAGGAGAGTATTGTGAAGTGTTTTGGGCATCCCTCCTCTACACCTTGTTCCCCCAAGACTTCTTATGCCATATGTGGGAACCTATGTACTCTTACCCTCAGTCTATGTACCATCCAACAATATTCTGTTGTATGCCAGTCAATGGGCATAATTTCTTGGACAGCTGCCTTATAATGGTGAGAACTTGCGTGACCAACCCATAAGCCCAGATTTCACAATGATAGGAAGCATTTCCATTGCAATAAAGATGTCAGAAGATATCAGAAATCCTGAGACACCACTCTGAACCTGGAAAATCTCATTTTTGTGTGAACAGGATTGGGACAGATGTTATTTACACAATTTAGTGGAGGTAGATGTCCAATCAAATGATCAGCTTCCTCCAATTATGTCAGAATTTGGGGTCTTTGAAGTGTGGAATGTTGAGTATGGAGATCAACCAGATAAGAGTAAGTTTATCTCCACTGTGTTTCTCATGATTATGCAGGGTATCCTTTTGAACAGCTATCTCTTTGGATCTGGCCCTGAAACACCTTGTGACTGGGTTAAGGAATAATTTGCGAGTTGTTCAGGTAACCTTTGTAGGAAAGAGGCAGATGCTCTTCGGGATTGTTAACTGTGGAGAAAAATATTCATAAGAGGTGCAACAGCCATTTGGAACTGTGTAACATGCCAGAGTGTCAGGAAGAGTCACAAAGTGCCAAGAAAAATCAAAATATGTCCTTACAAATGAGAAAGGAGCAGATTACTGAGATGCTGAAATCTATACTGAAAACAAAAATTGCTGGAAATCATCCAGACTCAAAATGTTAACTGGCTCTCTCTCCACGGATTCTGCCTGACCCATTATGATTCCAGCATTTTTTTTTGTTTTCAGTTTTTTTTTACAAATTAGAGTGATTTTCCTCATATAGTCTGCAGTGTGGATTTTTTTTCTCTCTCCTGTGTGCATGCATATTTGTGGATAGGTGAGTCAACATGATTGGAGAAGGACAGGAGGCTAGTTGGAAAGGTGTACTGTGTTGACATAAATAGTATGAGGGGCAATGGTGATGGGTAGAGGTATTTAGAGTAGTATAATGAGTATAAGGAACAATGGTCTATGGGTGAAGGACCTGAAGGGATGACATAGATGGGGCATTTGGTGTGAAATGTTTTATAACTTTTATGAACTTTGCATTGGAGTCCAACAGAGGCATTCTGTCCAGCCAACTGGGGAAGGAATAGCATCCTCTGTCATTCCTGAGTCACCTGGCTTGACACTCAATCCAGTCCACTCCTCAGGCAAATGTGCACAGTGTGGGTAGATATTTTCAAAGGCGCTGTGTTTGTACCCAGAGTTTCTCCTGTGTCTGTGAATCTGACCAATGATGAAAAATTGGACCATTGACTACAATAATAGCTTTGAAAAGTCTTTTAAAAATGCAATATACACAGTAAGACATTAACTATCACACAGCAGTTGGCAGTCAATGCTTGGCAATTGACAACACTAGGAATAGTAAGTGTGGGGGCAGTAATTTAACAACACTGAAGAGTTTCTGCACTTTAATACCGTTGAGAAATAGGTGATCTGATGTTTAACAGGGGATTATAATAGGTTTCAAGTAAAGTATTTTTTAAAAAAGATTCAACATTTCCTTCACTTTGTTTTCCCTTATTGGCCTCAGTTGCATTAATTAGAATGTTTCCAACTTGAAAGTGTAAATTAAACACAGCTGCCTTTGCTAGATTTAGTCTCTGTTAAACATTCCTCTGAAAAGTCTCCAGAATTTGATTCCCATTTGCCCTTCATTTCAAAAGAAAGGCTAGGCAATAATTCTACAAAATGAAGTGTGTTACTGAGAAAAGTGAAATAAAATGCTCTGTTAAGTAACATAAAAGCTAATTCTACCATCCTATTTTCCCAGAGGGGAGTTGCAATTGAAGAGAGCACAGGCAATCAACACCACAGCCCTATCTCTGACCCACACTCTCCTTGGCAGTGGCCTCAAATGGGAGGGCTGAAATTTGGAATTGGCTGTGTGATATGAAAAATCATTGTCTTGTTTCTTGATATTTAGAAGCCCATCTACAAAGAATATGCCTTCTTTAATTTGGGCAAAATGAAGCAGACATAGTGATCAACTGAGTTTAAATTTTCCATACAACATACGTCTGGCTGTGAAGCTGTCTCTGATTTATGTGCTATACATTTCCTAGGGGCTTTTCCTGGTTCACTATGGCAGCTATCGTTGAAGGCTGCTAAATTTATTTCTAATTCATTCATGGGATGTAGATGGCATTTGCTAGGCCAGCATTTATCGACCATTCCTAATTCCAGACAAGGCAGTTAAAAGTCAGCCACATTGTTGTGCGTTTGAAATCATATGTTGGCCAGAAGAGTAAGGACAACAGATTTCTTTCCCTGAAGAACATTAGTGAATCAGATGGGTTTTCCTGACAATTGACAAAGTGGTTTCATGCCCACCATTAGGCTCTTAATTCATTTTTTTTTGAAAATTGAATTCAAATTCCATTATCTGCCACAGTAACATGCAAACCCAAGTCCCTCGAACATTACCCGGGTTTGTGAATTAACAATCTAGTGTAAGACCACTGGCTATCACCTCCCCAAATCCCTATTATTGTACTTCAACAGGGATTCAATCAAATTTAAAGTGACATTGTAAGAGGGATCCTGAGGAAACTTTTAGTCGTAGCCCCTTTGAGCTAAGGGCTAATCAGGTGAGGAAGCTTTTCATGAAAAATTCATTGTATAGTTTTCTTTCAAATTGTCCTGCTAAAAAAAAAGACTGAATGTTAACCAAATTAAAAATAATTAATTAGAGGAAGGCTAATTCACTGTGATATGAAGAGAACTGTACCAAGTAAATATGTAGTTATTAATTGATATAGAACAATTAGTTGGCTTTAAATAGGATATGATTTGAATACAATCAATGTGCTTCACATCCCCCACAAAGACAAACCACAGCTCTCTGGATAATGTAAATGATAGAGAGTAATAGTCCAACCAGACTGTAGGGCTGATCTTTCATAAGAGAGAGATTAGATTACTTACAGATTAGATTACTTACAGTGTGGAAACAGGCCCTTCAGCCCAACAAGTCCACACCGACCCGCCGAAGCGCAACCCACCCATACCCCTACATTTACCCCTTACCTAACACTACGGGCAATTTAGCATGGCCAATTCACCTAACCTGCACATCTTTGGACTGTGGGAGGAAACCGGAGCACCCGGAAGAAACCCACGCAGACACGGGGAGAACGTGCAAACTCCACACAGTCAGTCGCCTGAAGCGGGAATTGAACCCGGGTCTCTGGCGCTGTGAGGCAGCAGTGCTAACCACTGTGCCACCGTTGATTGGCAATGACTTAATCCAAGGGTTGCCCCACTTCAGGTGAGGTTTACAAGGAGAGTCTTCCATAGTAATGTCAGCTAGTACAAGAATTATACCCACACTATTGGCATCACAAGCCAGCTGTCTAGCTAAATGACTAGCTAACCTTTTTTTGTGAATGGGGTAGCTGCCATAATGTGAAGCAGGAAAAGGTGTATAATTGACAGGACAAGTAAAAACTAGGCTGAATTGAGAAAGTTCAGAGAGAAAATGACAAATGAAATTGGAGAAGCAAAGAGAGATTGTGCAAAGAGACCTAAAAAATGGAATCTGGAAGTATTTCTAACTCTGAGGTTCGAAATGAGTAATTTGCATTTGCTTTTAGCAAGGTAGAAGACACTTCCAGTTATCATGGAAGACAATGTCATTGAGATAGTAGATGATCAAAGTTTGTGAGAAGATTTGTAGCTCGGGTGCTCGTTGCTGTGGTTCTGTTCGCCGAGCTGGAAGTTTTTGTTGCAAACGTTTCGTCCCCTGTCTAGGTGACATCCTCAGTGCTTGGGAGCCTCCTGTCAAATTCATGTTGCTTGTCGTCTGCGTGTGTGACTGGGACAATACTACCATTATAGGGCAAGCCAAACAAAGAACAGCCAGGGAATTCCTAGAAGCTTGGCACTCATCCACAAACTCCATCAACAAACACATAGACCTGGACCCAATATACCGGCCACTACAGCGGACAGCTGAAACTGACAACCAGAAGCGGCAGGGACAGGCCACTATAAATGCCGGAGGAAACACCACAGAAGCGCTTCACAGGAGGCTCCCAAGCACTGAGGATGTCACCTAGACAGGGGACAAAATGTTTGCAACAAAAACTTCCAGCTCGGCGAACAGAACCACAACAGCATAGTAGATGAATAATAAATGATGTTAAATAGGTTGGCCATACTTCAAGCTAACAATTTATAAAGACCTATTGGAGATCATGAGGACAGTTTGTGTGCTTCTACTGATGATGATAAAATAAGTGCAAAATTTGTGGTGTTACTATTAATAATCTGCAATCCTATTTTGATATGGGGGATGCAATAGAGGAGCATTTTATATATATTATGACATGGATCAAAAAAGGGTATATGTAAAAACTCAGCAACTATAGGCCAGTTGCTTCTGTAAAAGCTTTTGAAAACAATAAACCTGGACAAATTATTCAGTTTCTTGAACAAGCATAGATGAAATTGGAAAATTTTACTTCAGGGGGTGACATTTGATAGGCAATGGCAAGCATTTGAAGATGCATGGAGGAACTGCAACCATTGTTTATTCCTGTGTGGCACAAAAATAGAATTAGCAAGGTAGCCTGATCATGGTTAGCAAGGGAAATTAGGATTGGATCAGAGCCAAGGAATGGCCATACAAATTTAATCAAAGAAACAGCAGACATTGATATTGGGAGCAGTTTAGGTTTTAACCAAGGAAGGCAAAGGGATTGATTAACAAGGAGAAAGTAAAGTATGATAGTAAGCTTGCAAGGATCATGCAAAATGATTGCAAAAGCTACCATAAGTATACAAAAAAATCAAGGATGATTTCAGACAAATGTAGGCTTCTTACAGTCAGAGTCGGGCAAGTTATGATTGAAAACAAAGAGGTGGCAGCCTAATTAAATTGATACTTGACTCTGTCTTCACAAAAGAACACACTTTAAATCCAAAAAATATAGGAGAACACAGGGCATAGTGAAAGGAGAGAACTGAAAGAAATCAGTTTAGTAAGGAAATAATGGGGAAATTCACACAATTAAAATCAAAAATTCCAGACCCTGATAAACTACATCCCAGAGAATTTAAGAACTGACCCGGGAAATAATAGATACATTGGTGGTCTTCTTTCAAAATTCTGAAGACTCTCACAGTTCCTATGAATTAGAGAGCAGCTAATGCCACCCCACCTTTTAAAAAAGGAGTAGAGAGAAAATATGAACTTATAGACCAATTAGCCTGACATCAGTAGTGAGGAAAATGTTAAAGTCCATCATAAAAGATTTCATAACATAGCACTTAATAAACAGTAGTAGGAGGAGACAGATTCCTGAATATGAAAGGTAATCATACTTGAATAATCCACTGGAAACTTTTAAGGATGTAACTCGTAGAGTTGATAAGAGGGAGAGCCACTGGAAGAGGTTCATTGAGACTTTCAGAAAGCTTTCAATAAGGTCCCACATAAGCAATTTTAGCACACAAAATAAAAGTACATGAAATTGGAGTGTGTACTGACATAAATAGAGAACTGATTGGTCAATAAGGAATGAAGAGTAGGAATGAATAGATAATTTCCCAAGTGGCAGTCAATGACTAGTGAGACATCGCAGGGATCACTGCTTGGACCCCATCTATTCACAATATATGGTTATTAATGATATAATGGAAGATACTAAATGTAAGATCTCGAAATTTGCAGATGACACGAATCTGTGGGAGGGTGAGCTGTGAGGAGAATTCAGAGTTGTTTCAGTGTGATCTGAACAAGTTGAGTCAGTGGGAAAATGCAAGGCAGATAAGATGGCAGCTTATTACCTGAATGATGATAGATTGAGAAAGGTGGATGTACAACAGATCTGGGAGTCCTCATACACCAATTGCTGAAGGTAAGCATGCAAGTGCAGCAGGCAGTGAAGAAGGCAAATGGCATTTTGACTTTCATCGTGAGACGATTCAAGTGTCAGAGTAGGGATGATTTGCTGCAAATGTACAGGGATTTTGTCAGACCACACCTGGAGTATAGTGTGCAGTTTTGTTTTCCTTATCTGCAGAAGGATGTTTTGGCTGTGAATGAAGATGTATCAGGCTGATTCCTGGGATAGCGGGACTGATGTATAAAGAGAGACTGGATTGATTAGGACTTTATTCACAGAAGTTTAGAAGAATGAGGGTGTCTCGTAGAAACCTACAAAACTCTAACTAAACTAGACAGAATAAATGCAGGAAGGATTTTCCCGATGATTGGGAAATCCAGAACAAGGGTCCACAGTTTAAGGATACAGGGTATGTCATTTTGGACTGAGATATTGAGAAATTTATTCACGCAGAAAGAAGGGTGCTTATGGAATTCTCCGCCACAGAAAGTGATTGAGACAAAAACATTAAATGTTTTCCAGAAGGAGTTAACTATAGTTCTGAGGGCAAAATAGATCAAAGGGTATGGGGAGTAAGTGGCCACATTATATTAAATTGATTGGTCAGCCATGAGCATCTTGAATAATTGAAAGCAGACTCAAAGAACATTTGAGTATTTTACAGAACCAATGTTGAATTCCCTACTCCTTTTCCTTTTTTTTATGTATCTGTGTAAATGAAAAGAAGATAAAGCATATGTTGAGTTTATCGATGACCTACACAGATGGTTGATAAGGACAATGTGGTTGATGTATTGCATTTCCAAAAGATGTTTGATAATGTGCCACATAATAGGGAAGGAAAGAAAGGAAATATGAAGTTGAAAAAATGACAGCAGAGTAGTGATGAACAATTTCTTTGGGCTGGTAGATACACTCTCACAATTTGCCTAATTTAATGTACTTGAGCACAAGTTGACAACACTCAAGATTTGCTGACCCTCAGTGTCTTGTAGATGTACTGCTGGAGTTTAATCACTATCATATTTTGACCCTTTTGGTGCTAAGTAATTGGGGAATCTGACACAAATTGGCAAGACACTTAGCTACCAGTAATAAATACAAACACTTCAGGTCTTAATGAGACCAATCAGCTGACTGACCATCAATCGCTTCCTGGTATATTGTGAATGGTTTAATCCAGCAGCAAATTCATGAATGTGCCACAGAGAGGTTACTTTATTTCCCAACTTGCACAGAATCAAAGAGGTATGCAGCACAAAAAGAGGTATTCTTTGTTGACTCTTGAACCAGCTCGACAATTAGTGTCATGGAGGATTGTGTGATAATGTCTCATAATAGTAATCCAGAACCTTCAGATATTGTGTTTCATTAAAATGTATTTATAAGATGCAGGTGTTGCTGGTTTGGCCAGTTTTTATTGCCCATACCTAGTTATCCTTCAGAGGACTGGGATAAGCTGTCTTCTTGAATCACGGCAGTCCATGTACCGATGTAGGAAGATCCACAATGCTGTTAAGGAAGGAATTCCAGGCTGTTTGACCAGCAACACTGAAGGATCAGTGATTGATTTCTGAGTCAGGATGATAAGTGGCTTGGAGGGGCACCTGCAGGTGTTGGTGTGCCCATGAACCTTGCTTTTCTTGAGGATTCTCGGTTTGGAAGCTGCTTTCTGCTTGGTGAATCAGTTATTGTTCTAAAGGGTCTTATGGTACAATGGTAGTGACCCTTCCTCTCACCCCGGAAGCTTGGATTTAAATGCTACTTATTCCAGAGATGTGCCACTATACATGTGGACTGGTTGATTACAAATGGCTACAATTAATCCCATATGTGGCCTTTCCCATTAATCCTTAAAATATTCCTCTTTCAAACAGATTTCTAATTTCCAGTTGAAAGTTATTATTGTACCAAATTAAATTACCTTTTCCATCAGTATCTTCCAGATCATAATAGAATGCTTCCCCAAGATTTTCCCTCCCTCCCCTCCATGATTTCACTAATGGAAACAGTTTCTCCTTATTTTTTTTTTGTCAGTCATGCCAAACTAAAGGTAACAAAACCTTGTAGAGTGTCTACTTACCAAGCTTCAAGAAGAAAAGGTCACAAGCTTTCTTTGAGTGCAGGTTTGACTCTGTGGAAATCTACAGCAAATGTAGGAAATATTTCACAATGTGGTGATTAGCATACAAGAGCATTTCATCATTCACTTGATTGCAATAAATAACAAGATAACAATCAATGTTTTCATGTAAAAATGCTAAAGCAATGCCAATATATATTTGTTTTTGAACTTTGAAGGATGAGCAACACCAATGTAAACTGTTCGAGACCCTTTCCATAAGTGAGGTCTCTCAGTGTCTCAGCAAAACTTGCCAGTGGGAAAAATCAAGGGTGGAAATGTCATGCAGTGCATCTGGGATTTCCTCATGCATGTTGTCTGTGCCTCACACCGTAACAGTAGTGAAAAGCCTGACAACAATTAACCTGTTCAGCTTAATGCAGTAAATAGCGATCTTATCACAATACCTCTTATTAGCTAATTTCCAGATTGGACTGAAGATCACACAGTGCTTGGAAAAAGATACTTTGTGCAGCACTTCCCCATTTGTAATATTTTGAATGATGCGTTCTGTACATCCCATTTTCCCTACTTCTGAAATCCCTATAATTGAATCCCATGATGATCCAAGTTTAGTGCAAAAAACAAAGTATTCTAATCACATATAATTAGCCTCATTTTGAACATATAGGGTGGAATTCTACAGTAATCTAAATGACATGGATATGGTGAGACTGGCAGACTTTGAGTAGTCTTATGCCTATGTTGACTTTGGAAACAATTTTCTGCAACTTTTAGCAACCTGGCATCAAGGTGAGATTCTTGTTCAGTAATGGTGAGTTGCTAACTTATGGATATTATTACTCATCAACAGGTCTACTAACTCTATACTTCTTCATTAATTTGCTGATTTCAATCATAACACCCACTGCCAGCAAACCTGTGATGACATCAAAGTCAGAGTAGGTATCTGGTACTTGCCACCTGCTCTAAAGAAACTCTATGTTAGACACTGGGCAGTAAAAACGTAGTGCATAGTCAATGGGTACAGGACACATGCACCACATATCCATGTATATCAGTATCCAACATGTGTCAGCTTCTGAGAACCTTAATTGCACATCGCTTATCCACTTATAATACATTACTGCATTTCAAGTTCGGAACTGTGCAATGCAATGGAAACTGTCATTGTAATTCTCCAGCAAGGACACTTTGTGCTTAGGGACACCTTCCCAGATAATGAACTCAGCAAGGCTGTACCTCGGGGCTGTTGCTCACTGTCATAACACTTGCTCACTCTGATCCTATCCAGATACTCACATCACTGCCTTGCCTTGCCTTGCCTTTTTGTCCTTGTCCCTCAGATTCAGGCTCACAGTATGATTATGCTGTTTCGTGCAGGCATGAAGATATGAGGCTTGTTATTAGATTAGATTACTTACGGTGTGGAAACAGGCCCTTCGACCCAACAAACCCACACCGACCCGCTGAAGCGCAACCCACCCATACCCCTACATTTACCCCTTACCTAACACTACAGGCAATTTAGCATGGCCAATTCACCTGACCTGCACATCTTTGGACTGTGGGAGGAAACCGGAGCACCTGGAGGAAACCCACGCAGACGCGGGGAGAACGTGCAAACTCCACACAGTCAGTCGCCTGAGGCGGGAATTGAACCCGGATCTCTGGCGCTGTGAAGGCAGCATTGCTAACCACTGTGCCACCGTGCCGCCCACCATTTCCTGGGGCTGAAATATTTGCACAGTTTATTCCTATTAAGGAACTGTATTGTCTACATAGAGTAGGGAGGGACCATGATGATTGGACTAGTCTGAGCTGTTACATTAAGAAATTCGATCTTTGCAGTTGGCAATATTAATTCAAATGCGAGTTTGCTGTCATCCATACAATAAACATAATAAGTAGAAAATTCAGAATGATTTTGTATGAAAAAAAATGTTTGAAGATACAACAACACACTTAGTGTAAAATTAGATGCATAATTCTGGTTACCTATCTAATCTTGTAAAGTGTTCTAACATACTGTGCATTTGTCTCAACATAGAGTCTTTGCTGTATTATTAATTTGCCAGAGATATTGTTCATGTCTCACTTCAATATATTGAAGTAGTGTAGCAACTAAACAAGTTGTGAATTGTAATGTACTCACTGCTGGTTGGGAGGTAAATAATTTTACACGTATAAGCACCACTAGTTAATTGTAATGCTTTTACCAGAAACCTTGATTTTTTTTTGATGAAGTAACAGAAATGATAGATGAGTTATGTGTTTGGCGTGGGATAAATGAATTCCTGAAAGGCAATTTATAAAGTACCATATAATAGACTTGTCAAAAGGTTTGAAGCCTGTAGAATAAAAGGGATAGTGAACAGTGTGAATACAAAGTTAGCTGAGGCATAGGAAACAAAAAGAAGTTGTGCACAATTACTTATTAGAGTAGATGTGTCATGGAGTTGAGACCATGTTTTTCTTACAATGATGACTTAGACTTGTATGTACAGGACACAGTTTCACAATTTTCAGATAGTATGAAACCTGGATGTATTGTAAACAGCAAGAAGGCTAGAGATAAACTTTAAGACGACATAGGCTGGTAGGATGGGTGGGCACCTAGCTGATGAAATTTAATGTCGAGAAATATGGGTGTGATGCCCTTTGTTCGGAAACCAAAGAGAGGCAATATGAAATAAAAAGTACAATTCTAAAAGCAAGTCAGGAGCAGAGAGACATGGAAATTTGTCTATGCCAATTTTTTAAGGTGGCAAAGCAGTTTGGGAAAGTGGTTAAAAGGTTTTATGCGATCTTGTATTTTAGAAGTAGCAACATTGAGTGCCAAAATAAAGAAGTTATGGTGATCTTTTATAAAACTGCACTGCTGGAGTATTTTGTCTACTATTGAGCACACTTTAGGAAGAATATGAAAGCTTCAGGAAGGGTGCAGAAAGGTTCACCTTTCAGAGTCATTCCAGGGCTGAGAAATTTAATCTAGATGAATAGATTGGAGAAGCTGGTGGTGTTCTCCTTAACTGTGAGGAAGTTGAGAGAAAATTTGATAGAGGTGTTCAAGATCATCAGGTTCTAGATTTGTTAAGGTGGTCAACAAATCTTACTCATATTAGAGGAGATCACCTTTGGTCAGGAGATTCCAATACAAAATGTCAAGGGCGGCCTTTGACAGTAGATCACAGGTTTGGACTGGATTAGTATGTCATGGTGGTCAGACTCAGATTCCTCTCTTTGTAGTAGGTGGACATCTGAATATAAGGTAGCCAACGGCCCATTTTGACTCTTTGAACCTGATGTTCTTCTGGAATGAAAAAGAAACATGTATTAAGGGAGCTGAAAGTGTTAGGTTGAGGTGGGGTATACTGAGCAAGTGAGTACGCAGTGCAGTGAGTATGCAGGGTTAGTAGTGTTAGGGATTGGGATGGGTGACAGTGAGGGAGAAGACTTTGTAAGCCATAGTGAGAATGATAGGGAGCTAAGCTTTGGTGAGAGATGGGTAGCACAGCAGAGACAGAGTGAGTATGAGACATCAGTCAGAAGATGGTGGCACTTAAACTGTCGGAGAGGAAAAGGTCATTGACCTTCTTCCAATTATTATATAATATTATTGTGCATTCCTCCAGATGGATGAGAATGCTCAGGTTGCAACCTCATACCAGACTGGCATAATCTGGTGCCAATGTTAGTCCTTGTAGAAGAGGATGTTCCATCTCTATATCACCCCATCCAGCAGGACCTCCTGATCCAAGTCCACAAAATGAGACACTAACTTTCCTTATGTTCCTAGTCTGGAGCAAATACCCAGAACTGTGCAGGACAGCTCCAGACTAACAGGGATTGTCCAATTGTAAAACTGTCTTTTAAAGGTGTTGCCAGCTCCAGGAATACGAGTGTATTTTGGGACATCCTGGAAGGAATGATTTGTTCCAGTTTCAGTGAGTGGTGAAATTGGTTTGGTACTAGATGAGAGGAGCACCATGTGGATGGATTAGGTTGCAGTTGAAGTTGCAATGGGAAAGTCCATTAGGTCTTGTGGATAGATAGTCTCCATGAAACTCAGCAAAACTGACAAGTATCCATAAAAACATAAGGTTCTGGTTAAAGTAACTAAATCAATTCAGTTAATTCAGAAAATTATATATTAAATAAATTGCATGCTACAAGTAGAATTGTGGAGTTCAAGCATAAATGTATTTTGAATCTTTTGTGACAAATGTACTCTTTATTTTTGATGTAATCTTCAGAATGATATTCATCACATTAGCTGTGTCTTATTAAGTTTTTATTTGTTAAAGCTGTGTTATCCAGCAGTTTAATTGTCATCAAATTTTAAATTTAACAGAGCAGGTAATTGACATACAGCTAGCTTTTAAGATATTATGGTGAAATATTTGCTAAACTTTATTTTAAAACTATTGACTTCCTCATGCAGGTCATGCCCCCATGTAATTATACCGCTCAATATCAGATAAAAGTCAAATTTGTCATTTAAACTCCATACTGTATACCTGTGTTGCCATATCTCTGTAGGTGGAACTGAATGGTGCATAGATAAACTTCAAATTCAAGTAAAATGCAATTTAAAGCAACCTTTTAAAATCTTTGTGCTCTTTCCACTGAATATTTAATTGGTTCTTATGATGAATAATATTTTAGCTAATTACAGCCATATTAGCTGAAGTGCCAGTATTATTGACACCAAAATAAAAAAAATTCCCTGTACAATTATGTGAGAAAAGAAATAACTTTTCATGTGCTAGTTATTTTGAATGAATGGGCTTTAAACAAATACGGACAGTAAATGTAAATGTAGAGAGTAAGAGGGGTAATGGCACAGTCAGTGGAAAGATATGATGTTAAATTGAAATTTTAATTGAAGATGTGTGAAAATGTGAACAGTTGATCAGGATTGGAAAAACAAAGACAAGCATATTCTATTAAAGTCAATGGCAAAAGCTTTCATAAACAACAACAAAAACATAGTAATTACATTGATAAAAGTGCTATCCAAGCATAAAGAAGATAGCCTAATTCTGGAGAATAAAGATTTATGAATATTTAGTACTTCTGACAGTGGGAATGCGGGTACATTAGTGAAGGATAAAAAATAGTTGGTAAAGTTAACTCCAGCTAATAAATTAGGACTAAAAAAGGTTGTTGAACTCAAGATGAATAACTTATCAAGCCTTGATGATATTTATCTCAGGCTGTCCAGATAAGTCAAAAAGGACTTATCAAAAGCTCTGGTCATAAATTTTCAACCCTTCTTAAATATGAACATAAGAAGTATAACACACTTATTTTCGAAGAGATAAAATAATCAATCAGCTTGTGTCGAGCAATTATGGACAAGCCCTTAAGGGGAGAAATTCATTTGTTTCGAATTGCTTCTAGCAAAACTACACAGACATATGCCACTTCATCATGTGACATTCTTCAATGCCATCAACCAAGGAACATCCAGGAAATAGGCATATATCTGTGAGGCTGCAACTGAAGTTAGAAAGCAAATTTTTCCCCTTTAGAATCCATCTGTGACATAAAATTAATAATCATTTTGATATGCATGGGTAAGTAATCGATAATAGCCTAGAATTTTTTAAAGGAAATGATAATTGACAAATTTAGTTGACTGTTAAAAACAAATGACGTACCGTTGATTAAGCCAATGTTGTAGATGTGAAATATATTGCTCTATAAAAGGTGTTCAATTAAGTACAGCAACGTGTTGTCACAAACTTGTAAACATATGATTGATTAATAAATGGAACAGGGATAGTGATGAAACTAAGAGATAAGTGTAATGAATATTATTTGAAGTGAATGGATAGCAGGGTGTGCTTTAAGTTTCAGCATTGGCTCCAATTTGCTCTCATCACTTGAATGATTTGGACTTTGTCAAAGAAAACACAGTATTAACATTTTCAGATGACATGAAAGTAGTGGGGTAAGCAAAACAATGAGGAAGTCCCTGAATTTAGATTAGATTACTTTACAGTGTGGAAACAGGCCCTTCGGCCCAACAAATCCACACCGACCCACCGAAGCGCAAACCACCCATACCCCTACATTTACCCCTTACCTAACACTACGGACAATTTAGCATGGCCAATTCACCTGACCTGCACATCTTTGGACTGTGGGAGGAAACCGGAGCACCCGGAGGAAACCCACGCAGACACGGGGAGAACGTGCAAACTCCACACAGACAGTCGCCTGAGGCGGGAATTGAACCCGGGTTTCTGGCGCTGTGAGGCAGCAGTGCTAACCACTGTGCCACCGTGCCGCCCAAAAGTCTGCAAAAGTCTTGAGGAGTATAAAGAGAGTGTAAAATGAAAATGGCAGATTTGATTCATGGGTAAGGGTGTGTTAGTGAGAGTGAGTGAGTGAGAGAGTGAGAGAGAGAAGCTTGTCTGTTTGTTCATTGTGAAGTAATTTGGGATTTGATGCCATTTACAGCAGATATTTAATGGCCTGGACAACAGCCCAAGAGGATTCATTCAGCTACTAGAAGGTACTCAGAAAATTGCTGATGAGACCCACTGGCAGGCTATTAAAATAGGGTCTAAACAGTGGCATGTGGCATTGAAATGCTTGATCTTGTTTTAGATTCTATTCTTATTCATTTTGCTCTTTCATAGCATGACCTAACCAATGGTTCAAAAAAGGTTTGCTGAAGACCATCATGAAAAAAAATACATAAAACATATTCTTAACACTAATGTAGACCTGCCATCCTGCATCCAAGTGTCTGCAAACAAAACATTCCCACATCTAATTAGCAATGTCGAGGGAGATCCAGTATCTGTAATTGACTCCTTGGTAATTTATCCCATATAGAGTCATAGAGTCATAGAGATGTACATCATGGAAACAGACCCTTCGGTCCAACATATCCAAGCCGACCAGATATCCCAAACCAATCTAGTCACACCTGCCAGCACCCAGCCCCATATCACTTCCAAACCCTTCCTATTCATAGGTTTCCATGAGGAACTTTTTCAGGACAAGTAAAGTGGTTGCAATAGGTCTAGGTTTCACAAAAGATCAGCCATCTATTCCTTACTTGTCACAGTCTTCAGTCTGTATAAGGATATAGGTTTACCTGGATGTAAATTTGCTCGCTCAGCTGGAAGGTTCATTTTCAGGTGTTTCATCACCATTCTAGGTAAGATCATCAGTAGGCCTCCAGTGAAGTGCTTGTGTTATGTCCCACTTTCTATTTATGTGTTTAGATTTCCTTGGGTTGTTGATGTCATTTCCTCTGTTGGTGATGTCATTTCACATGTTGGTGATGTCACTCAGTGTTGGCGTTGTCATCTCCTGTTCTTTTTCACAGAGGGTGGTAGATGGGGTCCAAATCAATGTGTTTATTGATAGAGTTCTGGTTGGAATGCCATGCTTTTAGGAATTCTTGTTCATGTCTCTATTTGGCTTAGGATCGATGTGTTGTCCCAGTCAAAGTGATGTCCCTCCTCATCTGTATGTAAGGACACTAGTGATAGTGGGTTGTGTCTTTTTGCACCCAGTTGATGTTCATGTATCCTGGTGACTAGTTTTCTTGCAGGTTTGTCAGCTTACTTTACAACACAGTCTGTTGAATGCACTAGAGAAGCAAAACTGGCTTCCTGCAATTACTTTGTAGTATCATTCTTTACAAAGGAATTGAAACCTTTCATGATACACAATGAATTACAGGCAGCTCAGAAGCTACTTGAAAATGACAGATCGTTGTGTCAAATAACTTTAATGTTCAGCTGATCAGTTTGGATGCAATAAACTGAAATGAAAATGTCAATGCTGGAAAGCAGCAAAAGATTTTTTAAAAAGTATTGAAAATGTCAATATCCGAACATAAAGATGAACTGATATTTAAAATGAAATTCCTTCTTTTAATCTGGTCAATGAATCATTTCTTAAGTGATGTAATTGTTCTGAGTGTGCAACATTGTTTTTAAGTTGTCTAAGATTCAGAAAATGAGAACAATTGTTTGCGTCAACGATGAAAGAAGAATTTGCATTTATATTGCACTTCAGGATATTTCTAAACACTTCAGAGAAATGGATGACTTTACATTGCTTTGGAAGTTGGGACGCAGCTTAACAAACCACATGTCAAGATTCCAAAAGAACAATGAAAATAAAGGACAGATTATCTGTTTTAGTGCAATTTTAACATCAATCCGATGAAGCAGGTGGAATTGTGTTTTAATATCTCAAATTTTGTGATTATAGCAGGTACAGCAGCAATAGGGTTGGCTGATACCAGTGAATATTGTGAGACAGCTTTCCTTTAGAGTCATAGAGCCAGAGAGATGTACAGCACCTGGCCCATATCTCTCAAAATCCTTCCTATTCATGGACCCATGCAGATGCCCTTTAAATGCTGAAGTTGTACCAATCTCCACCATTTCCACTAGGTGAAAATGAGTACTGCAGACGCTGGAGATTTGACTCAAAAGTATGGTGCTGGAAAAGCACAGCAGGTCAGGCAGCATCCAAAGAACAGGAAAATCGATGTTTTGGGCAGAAGCCCTTCATCAGGAATGAGGCTGGGAGCCTTGGGAGTGGAGAGATAAATGGGGGGGAGGGGGGGGTTGCTGGGGGGAAGGTAGCTCAAAGTGCAATGGGTGGATGGAGGTGGGAGTAATAATGATAGGTTGGAGGGGAGGGTGATGCAGATAGGTTGGAAGGAAGATGGACAGAAAGGACAGGCCATGAGGGGAGGGGAAATGAGGAAACTGGTAAAATACACATTGGGTTTGGAGAGTCCTGAGGCAGAAGATGAGGCGTTCTTCCTCCAGACGTCGGGTGGTAAGGGAGTGGTGATGGAAGAGGCCCAGGACCTGCACGTCTTCAGCAGAGTGGGAATGGGAGGGGGAGGTGAAGTGTTGGGCTACGGGATGGTAGGGTTGGTTGGTATGGGTGTCCTGGAGATGTTCTCTGAAGCATTCTGTGAGTAAGCATCCTGTCTCCCCAATGCAGAGACCACATCGGTAGCAATGGATACAATAAATGACATTGTGGAAGTGCAGGTGAAACTTTGATGGATGTGGAAGGCTCTTTTGGGGCCTTGTCAGAGGTGAGGGGGAAGGTGAGGGCACAGGTTTTGCAATTCCTGTGGTAGCAGGGGAAGCTGCCGTAAGGGGAGGGCGGGTTGATGGAGGGTGTGGATCAGAACCAGGAGTCATGGAGGGATGGTAATTAAAGAAAGCAGATAGGGGTGGGGAGGGAAATATACCTCTGATATTGGGGTCCATTTGTAGGTGGTGGAAATGGTGGAGGATGACACGATGTATACGAAGGTTGGTAGCTTGGGAGATGAGGACCTGGGGCATTCTGTCTTTGTTGCGGTTGGAGAGGTGGGGTTTGAGGGCAGAGGTGCGGGAAGTGGATGAGATGTACTGGAGGGCATCATCAAACAGGTGGGAGGCGAAATTGCAGTCTTTGCGAAATTGTATCTGGTGTGTTCTGTGGTGGAACTGGTCCTCCTGGGAGCATATGTGGTGGAGGCGGAGGAATTGGGAATAAGGGGTAGCATTTTTGCAGGAGGCAGGATGGGAGGAGGTGTAATCCAGGTAGCTGTGGAAGTCGGTGGTTTTTGTAGAAAATGTCAGTGTTGAGTGAGTCATCATTGATGGAAATGGAGAGGTCCTGGAAGGGGAGAGAGGTGAGTGAGATGGTCCAGGTGAGTTTAAGGTTGGGGTGGAATGTATTGGTGAAGTTGATGTACTGTTCTACCTCCTCATGGGAGCACAAGGTGGTGCCGATGCAGTCATAAATGTAGTGGAGGAAAAGGTGGAGAGTGATGACAGTGTAATTATAGAAGATAGACTGTTCCACATAGCTGACAAAGAGACAGGCATAGCTGGGGCCCATGTGGGTGCCCATGGCTACCCCTCTTGTCTGCAGGAGGTGGGAGGATTCAAGGGAAAAATTGTTGACAGTGGGGACCAGTTCAGCCAAACGAATTAGAGTGTCAATGGAAGGGTACTGGTGGGGACATCAGGAGGGGAAGAAACAGAGGACTTGGAGGCCTTGATTGTGGCAGATGGAGGTGAATAGGGACTGGATGTCCATGGTGAAGATGAGGCGTTGAGGCTAGGGAAATTAAAGTCTTGGAGTAGGTGGAGGGCATGGGTGGTGTCTCAAACGTATTTGGGGAGTTTCTGGACCGGCGCAATAGGACAGTATCGAGGTATGTGGAGATGAATTCGGTGGGGTAGGAGCAGGCTGAACCGATGGGTCAGCCGGGAGACATTGACTGCCTCAACATGTCCACCCACCTCACCCACTCCAACCTCTCACCCTCACAACGTGCAGCCCTCCACTCCCTCTGCTCCAACCCCAAACTTACCATCAAACCAGTGGACAAGGGGAATGCAGTGATAATTTGGCACATTGACCTCTAAACAGCTGAAGCTAGGTGCCAGTTGAAGACACATCCTCCTACCACCCCCTCAACCATAACCTCACCTCCCATCACCAAACCATCATCTACAAAACTGTACACAACCTCAACACCTCAGGGGATCTCCCACCCACAGCTTCAATCTCACAGTTCAGGAACTTCACATCGCCCACTTCTACCTCCTACCCAAGATCCACAAGTCTGACTGCCCCGACTGACCCATGGTCTCAGCCTGCTCCTGCTCCACAGAATTCATATCCACATACCTTGATACTGTCCTATCCTCCCTGGTCCAGATGATGCCTTAATGATTAGGAGGTTTTTACTATATTTCTGTGTTTTGCTGAAGGAATATGCATGTGGGTGTTTAATCAAGTGCTGTAACTCAGTATAATAACTGAATTGTCACAAAGTGACTGTAGTTTGTTTAAAATGGGACACAGTGGGGGATCCAAGATGGCGATATCCTGTTAGGATCGCATTTGCTGGGCTCCGCACTGCAACACCCATCCAACAGAGCCCAGAACCCATTCCAAGCACTTTACTGCAAGTAAAAACAAGGAAAGCAGCTAGAAAGCTGAAAAAAATCGACTTAACTTTGTCCTTGCAGCTGGAAAATGCTGATAAAAGGAGGAAACGTGCCACGGCCCAGCCCTCTGAAGCAGTGGGCTTGCTTACTCACCAGACCCTGGAGCTGGCCAAATCTCACAAAGTCCTGGGGAGGCAGATCCAGGAAAAAAATTGAGGAGAAGCTGGCTCCTGTATCTGCTATGCTGCAAGATCTGGGGAAAAGGACTGATGAGCTCAAGCACCAGGCTGCAGGGGTAAAGACAGAAACTAACTTCTCTAAGAGCCGGATTGAAGCCCTATAAACACAGGTCCGTGGTCTGTTGGATCTGGTGGACGATCCCAAAAACAGGGGCAGAAGAAAGAACCTGCACATTGTTGGCATACCGGAGGGGGCGGAAGGTGAGTGGCCGGTGGAGTTCTTCAAGATGTGGTTTCTGGAAATCATTAGTTTAGAGGTTGAGAAGGGAAGGATAACAATTAAAAGAGCCCACCGGATCATGGCACAAAAGCTAGGTGCGGATCAGCGCCCACACGCTGTCCTGGTGAGGTTCTATCATTGTAAAGACAAGCAGAGGGTCATGGAAGCCTCTAAAGCCCAAGGGAGGTATTTGAGGGTGTTGGTTTGTGGCAGCTCCAGTGTCATGTTTTTTTCAAGACTTTTCAGTGACAGTGGTCTGGAAAAGGAAGTCCTACGATGACATCAAGAGGAGATTGAGAGAGCTTGGGACGTAGTATTCAAGATATCCAGCAGTGCTTCAGATCAATCATAATGGATCTATATATTTGTTCAGCTCACCAGAGAAAGCGAAGAACTTTGTGGATATGTTGACTTAAGTCGAACTGCTGAATAGGCATAGAGGACAGAGCTGTTCAGGTTTGTTTTTCTTTAAAAACGTCTTGGTGGAGTCTTCTTTCTAATAATAAGTTGTGTGAAATGATGTCCGGGATAGAGTTTTTATCTTTAATCTCTAAGTTATGTTAAGGAATGGGTGATGTATTTATTTCTAGTTTATTTATCTATAGTACTAACCTCGCTCTTGGTGGTTTTCTTCTCTATCATATGGTTGGTGTACGTTGTGTGACGCTAGCTGGTAGGAGGTGAGAGGGTGGTTGGGATGGTTACTCGGGTTGTAGGATGTGTAGGTACCCCCTTTGAATAGGAAATAAATTGCTCCAATCTGTGCCTTTGGCGATTTTATTGTTTTTCTGTTTTTGCTTTTTATGGTTTTTGTAAGTTTTGTAGATTTGTTAGCTGTAGTTATATTAGACTGTGTAGTTTTTGGGTTTTGTGGATTCCTTTGCATTAAAGCTCAGTGATACGTAATTCACATTCTTCCTCTCTGGAATCTAAATAGTTGTTGCAGTTCTGTTCGCTAAGCTGGGAATTTGTGTTGCAGACGTTTTGTCCCCTGTCAAGGTGACATCCTCAGTGCTTGGGAGCCTCCTGTGAAGCGCTTCTGTGATGTTTCCTCCGGTATGTATAGTGGTTTGTCTCTGCCGCTTCCGGTTGTCAGTTCCAGCTGTCCGCTACAGTGGCTGGTATATTGGGTCCAGGGCGATGTGTTTGTTGATGGAATCTGTGGATGAGTGCCATGCCTCTAGGAATTCCCTGGCTATTCTCTGTTTGGCTTGTCCTATAATAGTAGTGTTGTCCCAGTCGAACTCATGTTGCTTGTCATCTGTGTGTGTGACTACTAAGGATAGCTGATCGTGTCATTTCTTGGCTAGTTGGTGTTCATAGATACGGATTGTTAGCTGTCTTCTTGTTTGTCATATGTAGTGTTTTGTGCAGTCCTTGCATGGCACTTTGTACACTACGGTGGTTTTGCTCATGCTGGGTATCGGGTCCTTTGTCCTGTTGAGTTGTCTGAGAGTGACTGTTGGTTTGTGTGCTGTTATGAGTCCTAGTGGTTGTAGTAGTCTGGCTGTCAGTTCAGAAATGTTCTTGATGCATAGTAACGTGGCTAGTCTTTTGGGTTGTGGCATATCCTCATTCCATTGTCTTTCCCTTCGACATCTGTTGATGAAATTGCGGGGGTATCCGTTTTTGGCGAATACATTGTAGAGGTGATCTTCTTCCTCTTTTTGCAGTTTAGGTGTGCTGCAGTTGTTGCAGCCCTTTTGAACAGTGTCTTGATGCAACTTCTTTTGAGTGTGTTGGGGTGGTTGCTTTCGTAGTTCAGGACTTGGTCTGTGTGTGTGGCTTTCTGGCGACTTGGTGGAGACTTCTTTCTAATAATAAGTTGTGTGAAATGATGTCCAGAATGGGAAGGCTCCGAGTCCTGACGGGCTCTTCAGTGAGTTCTATAAGGAATTTATAAGTATATTGTCAGGGCCAAGGCTTGGTATGTTTAATGACTCACGTAGTCGTGGCCTCGTCCCACCATTTCTAAGAGGCAAACATCTCTCTCATTCTTAAAAAAAGGGAGGCCCAAGAGGACTGTGCTTCCTGTAGGCCCATTTCACTCCTGAATGTTGACTTCAAAATCCTATCTAAGACTCTGGCATTAAGGCTAGAAACTGTATTGCCGTCCATCATTAAGGAGGACCAGACGGGGTTCATAAAAGGTCACAGATCGATGGATCATGTCATGAGATTACTTAACATGATCCATGTATGTCAACAGCGATCGATACAATGTTGGTGACCTCCTTAGATGCAGAAAAGACATTTGACGGGGTCAAGTAGTCATATCTTTTTCATACTTTGAAGCAGTTTGGCCTGGAAAAGACCTTTATCAGGTGGGTGGAGGTTTTGTATCGTGATCTTCTTGCTGCAGTCCTCACAAATGGTGTACGGTCAAGCAATTTTAATAGTTGTAGGTGCAGTCAACAGTGCCGTCCCTTGTCACCATTGGTTTTTACATTGGTGATTGAACCGCTGGTGGAGGCAATACGTAGGGATCCCAACATAACCGCTTCAGAAGTCGGGATGAAGTCACATAAGATCGCACTGTACGCAGATGACGTTCTTGTCATCTTATCAAACCCAACAGTCTCAGTGCCACACCTGATACAATCCATTAATTTGGTGGCTTATCGGGTTATAAGATCAATTTTGCGAAGTCAGAGGCAATGCCTGGGGGTGGTCTCCTAAGAGTGCGTGATCTTGAGGGTGGATCTCAGTACCCCTTCAGATGGTTGCTGGAGGGCGATCTCTACTAAGGTATATTTATTACTCCCATTTTTGATCGACTATTTAAAGACAATTTTGCACATTTATTTGACAGAATCAAGCAGGACCTTCATAGATGGGAGGCGCTTCCGATCTCTTGGTTAGGCTGGGTAGCCCTCATTAAAATGAACATTCTGCCCACCTATTGTATCCTATGCAAATGCTTCCACTGCTTTATAATAAGCAAATATTTAGAAGACTGAATGACTGGTTCAGTTCTTTTATCTTGTATCTCAAGCAGCATCTAATTAAATTGACTAAATTGCAATTATCTTACAGATTGGGAGGAGTGGGTCTACCAGATATCAAAAACTATCAGTTAAGCTTGTTGCTATCTTTCAGGAATGATTGGGCCCGGGGGGGGGACCTTCACTCACTTTGGTTGGATTTTGAAGCATCTCAGGCAAGACACCCCTTATCAACCTGCTGTTCTTAGACAAAATGAGAACAGTTAAGGAATATTGCCATAGCCCAATAGTCATCAATACTGTCAAGGTGTGAAAGGCAATGTGTTAGGATTAGGGCAATATTGCCAAAGCATCATTTTCAACACCCAAAGTTGGTATGTCAGGCTTTCAGCCAGGGATGATGGACTCTGGGTTTAAACTATGGGCAGCTTGGGGCGTATCTTGCCTGAGTAATTTATTCGAAGAGGGCATATTAATGTCCTTTGACCAGTTGGCACGAAAATATGAATTGCCCAATAGGGACCTCTTTTGTTTCTTTAAAATTAGAGATTTCATACAAAAAGAGATCACACTTCTAACTGATCCTTATAGGTCCAAAATGGAGAAGATGGTGGTGAGTGCTGAGAATACATTATTTCTAGCAACGCTTATCATCTATTGGGAATGGATCCCTCAGAAGAGAGCGCACAGCTCTGTGTGAGAGGGAATTGGACAATGAGATCTCTTCTGAAATATGAGAGGATAGCTGGGAAAATGAAAGAGGATCTCGATTTGCAACAGGACCCATGCCTTGCAATTGAAGATTCTCCACAGGGTCTATTTTGTCCCAGAATGTCTTGCTAAATTTAAAGCAGGCACATCTCCAATGTGTCCTAAATGTAAAGTGAGCATAGGCATGCTTACTCATTGTCTTTGGTCCTGCCATAGACTGTGGGCATACTGGACCGCTGTGATAGGCGAAATAGAGAACTCCCTGGGGACAGAGGTGGAGGTGGTATCTCTTCTTGGCTTTGTTGATTCACTTTCATTAGCTGCACACACAAAAAAAAGGGCTTTCAGTCTCCTCACTTTTTGTGCAAGAAAATATATTCTAATCGAGTGGGTGTTGGAAAATCATTCGGGGCTGGCAGGCTGGTGTAAGCTAGTCATGGAGCACATCCCCTTGGACTTTCTTACGAGTATGGTGCGCCAAAAAACTGGCAGCCCTTTTTGGACTACCCAGATATAGATTTGTCCGACATACTAATAAAAGCCTTCATATAGCAATGGGAATTCTATGTAATGAATTTGGTATCCAGAGGGAAGGAACTACGAACATATGAATATGTATAAATTTATGCACTCGATGATCGAGAGCTACTGCTTTGTTTTGCTGAGCTGTATTATGGTTATTATCATTATTATTATTTTTGTTAAGACTTTCCTTTTTTAGCTTAGTTATTATTTATTTATGTATTTATTACTTATTATTTATTTATGTTATTTGTGGGTTTGTTTTTTAATATTGGTTTGAATTGTTTAGTTTTGTATTTTTTGTAATATTCAAAAGAAAAAAATCCCTTTTGTTAATACAAACTTTTTTTTAAAAAACAGACACAGTGAATTAGGTGTAATGTGAATCATTTACCTTGATCTTAGAAATTGTCTTGCAGATATCATGAGGTTGACTGGATAACTAAATGTATCAACGGTGTGAGCAAGCTGAGGGTAACTTCAAAGTAAATTCCAAAAATTTGGATTTTTCAAGAAGAAACAAGTAGCTTTTAATGAGTTAATTAATCAATTTGATCATGGAAAACATGACACGTGTAATGTTCGGCAGATATAGATAATAACACTATTTTTCCTTTATTTTTCTCATTTTGCTTTGATTTAGAATTGTGCATTGAAGAATTGAACTTTGAATTGTTGAACAACTACTTGTTTTGAAAGAGAAAATAACAAAGACAGATGTTTTATGGTGGAAACTGGCAAAGAAAGAAAATGCAACTTGACTATTGATCGAAAGACACTGTACATGAATCAGTATTGAGCTATTGCTATGATATTTGTTTGAGGACTGGATCAGACTGAAAAAAGTAATCGGATTGCTCCTTCTCAAAGTCCAATTATAACATTCAATAGTTGCTCAATATTTCCAAAACAGACCTTACAAATGATAGATCTTGGATACTAAATTTGTTAGCTGTTGAATTGGTTAATCAAGGAAGAACTAGTTTTGACTGCATTGGCAGAAAGCAGTACGATTTTCGGAGATGGTACATCTTGGTTGCGCTCTCCCTTAGTTTCTCTCCAGTTGTTGAATTGTTGAAGGTTCAGAAAAAAGAACCCCAGTCTGCAAGGAATAATTAATTATTTCTAGAAATCTGCTGAAACAGATTGCACTAACTGGTGACTTCAGAATTCAAGCAAAACATACAGTTCTAATTGCCTGTAAATTATTCAAAAATCTCATGAAGGCCTGATTTGGAGATGCCAGTGTTGGATTGGGGTGTACAAAGTTAAAAATCACACAACACCAGGTTATAGTCCAATAGGTTTAATTGGAAGCACTAGCTTTCGGAGCGCTGCTCCTTCATCCACCTGATGAAGGAGCAGCGCTCCGAAAACTAATGCTTCCAATTAAAACTGTTGGAGTATAACCTGGTGTTGTGTGATTTTTAACTCATGAAGGCCTGGTGTGTCAATTAATGGACACGAATTATTGAACTGGGAAATTATAATTCTTTTTTAAAATTATTCCTTAACTGTGTCTACCTGTCAGTCTGTCTGCTTGGGAACAACATTTATGTTTTTTTTTTCAAAAAAATTAGGCTTTAGATTCTAGATATTAATTCAATTGTTTTGTTGTTTATCTATGTTTTCCTGGACTTGCATTATTATGATAATAATAAATTGTTAAGTTTTATTTCAGCTAAAAATTTACTGTCCAAGATCTATCATTTGTAAAGTCTGTTTGGAACTATTGAATGTTGTAATTTCATTGTGTTCTGAGCACAGTGATAGTGCAGCTGATTTGGTTTGGCTTGCTAGCCCTGTATTATAACACAATGATCAAACTGATTGTTTGCTGGAGACTGGACAGTGTCAAAGTTTGAATGTGCAGTTTATCGGTATGGAAAAGAATATAAGAAAGCTTCCTTTCGAGCATAGTTAGCTAGCTCAAGAGATTATCTGATCAGCAATTGGAGTTTGAGAAGGAGCAAGTTGATTACTTGTTTCAGTCTGATCCAGTCCTCAAACAAGACCATGTAAACTGGTCTACTTATGAATATAAGCAAAGTATGATTAAGAATTTTGTGGTACTTTGTAATGTATTTTACTTTAATAAGAGACATTGGATATAAAAGGTAGAGATGGTTTCGACATAGTCTTTCCGACTTTAGGCTGCTTTCTCTTGGGACAGAGATGACTTGTGGTGGTTTAATATAAAGATCAACACACCTAAAGTAAGCAGAAAGGTTGAGAAGGAGAATCCTTCATGACAACCTCAACCATCACAGAAATGTAACCTATATTGTGTTACGAAGATGTGGGTGTACTGTGCCTTTAAGAGAGTTAAAAACTAGCAAAAACTAGCTGACAGCACCAAGTATTGTGAAAAAGATATAATGTAACATGAGGTCCAGCTAATGGGGTAGCTAGGGTAGCTGGTTGCCTGGAAATGACAAACCAGATTTGAATTAGGCCAATCAGTTTAAATTGTACCCCCCAAAAATACCAAATTCTAATCCAGTTTGAATTGAGTATATTGACAATCTTAAAAGCCAATGACACACAATCCAATGCTTTGGGGTATAATACCAGGGAAAATTGAACCATTGAGAGGAGAACTGCCAAGCCACCAGCAAGTAAAGACTGTCTGAAAAATAGCTCTCTTGAAAGATACCTTTATTGATCAGTAACCTAAGAAGCAGAATCCTCAGGAAGAAGAAAAGAAGACAGGAATACAGAGAAGAACTGAAAGCTGCCAGGTTTTGAGAAAGGAAGTTTTTTTATAAATCTTAATCAGGATTTTTATCGGACTAGCATTGTAGAAGGGGAAGGTAAATGATAGGTAAGAGGAAGGATTTGTAAAAACATTTGTGAGTTAATTATTCTCTGTTATACTTTAAGAAATAAAATTGTTAATTTTTACTTTGAATAGTTCTTGGCCTATCAAATTTTCACAGATTACTGCACAGGATAAGTCTTTTCTGTATTGGGTTAAATTGAGCAGGAGGGTTTAACCTGTATTGTAACAATTGTTGGCATCACACTGCAATGCAAACCATTAATCTAAATAACTGATCCAACCAACCCTCTCATTGGATGCATTCTGTTGTTCACTTCAGGACCGGAGCTGAGTGGGAGCAAGCGAAGAGTAGCCTGGGAAGATAAGTGATATAGAAACTTGCGTCATAGATTTGGGGCCTTCACTTCGGGACCAGAGCTGAGGGGGAGTAAACAGAGAGCAGCCTGGGAAGGCAAGAGAATCTGATTCTGAGGATTTTGACTGAAGTGAAATCTGAAAGGTGACGTCACAGGAGGGCTGTTATTTGATTGGTTAATAAGGGGTCTGCTAAATTTGAACCTGTGTTAAATTGAATCTTGTTAATTTATTGGTTACAATTTATTTCTTGCTTACAACTTGCATTAGCAGAGATACAAATTTAGTTAAAAATTAATAAAAACAAATTCAAAAGTAATTAAATACATTAAGGATGGAGGGTCAGGTGACGTGTTGTTTCTGCATGATGTGGGAGTTGGTGGACCTCATTGTGGTTCCCAGTGACCATGTCAGTAGGGAACATTGATTGCTGGAAGAATTCCAACTCAGAATCAGTGAGTTGGACTTTGAGCTTCAAACATTGTGACATATCAAGGAGGGGGAGAGTTACCTAGATGTTGTGTTTAAGGAGACATTCACACCCCTTAAACTAACTAATTCAGATTCGGCCAGTAGCCAGGGGCAGGAGGGTGTGGCTGTGGGTGAGGCAGGTAGAGGGAACCAGGAGGTAGCATTGCAAGAGCTTCAGCCCCTCTCATTGTCCAACAGGTTCAAGAGATTTGCTCCCTCTGCAGACGGGAATGGGGACTGTAGGGAGGATGAGCTGACTAACTGCAGCATCATGGTGCAGAGAGCTATTCAGTTGAGAGGAGAGAAAATAAATGTTGTTGCAATTGGGGATAGTATAGTTGGAGGCATAGACACTGTGAATAGGATTGAGACTCCAGAAGGTTGTGTTGCCTGCCTGGTACCTGGGTTTGGAATATCTCATCTGGGCTGCAGAGGAACTTGGAGTGGGAGGGTAAAGATCCAGTGGTCGTGGTCCATGTCGGTACCAATGATACAGACAAAACTAGGGAAGAGGTTCTGCTAAGGGAGTATAAACAGCTAGGAGCTAAATTAAAATGGAGAAACATCAGGTAATCTCTGGATTACTACCTGGGCCACAAGCCAATTGGCACAGGTTCAATAAGATTAACCAGACAAATGCGTGGCTCAAAGATTGGTGTGGGAGAAATGGATTTCAATTCATGGGACAATAGTACCAGTACTGGGGAAGAAGGGATGTGCTCCTATGGGACGGCCTTCACTTGAGAAGTGCTGGGACCAGAGTCCTAGCAAATCATATAATTAGGGCTTTGGACATGGCTTTAAACTTAATGGAGGGTTGGGGAGGGTACGAAATTAGAAAACATAAATTAAAGGAGGAAGTAAGAGTGCAGAACTCAGGAGAAGTTATTAAAATCTCCAGCACAGACACAAATTGGACAGAGTGCTTGGAAAGAGTTAGCAATCAATCTTCAAGCACACGGGACAAACAAATGACAATGAGAAGAGGGACAGTTAATACAGGACCAAAGGTGTTATATCTGAATGCACGCAGTATAAGGAATAAGGCACAGATTGAAATTGACAGGTATGATGGTGGGCATCATGGAGACGTGGCTGAAAGGGGATCAGGTTTAGGAGCTGAATATTCAAGGAAAGACATCCTATTGAAAAGATAGGCAGGTAGGCAGAGGGGTTGGGGTTACCTTATCAGTAAGAAATAAAACTCAATCTATAGTAAGAAATGCAGTAGTGTCAGTTAGTGTAGGATCCGTGTAGGTAGAATTGAGGAACCGCAGAGGCAAAGAAAAACTACAGTTGGGATTATGTACAGGCCTCCAAACAGTAGTCAGGAGCTGGAGTGCAAGATAGACAAGGAAATAGAAAGGTTGTGTAGGAAAGGCAAAGTTATAGTGATTTCAATATGCAGGTGGACTTGGAAAATCAGGTTTGTAGTGGATTGCAAGAAAAGGAATTTGTGGAATGTCTACGAGATGGCTTTTTGGAGCGGCTTACAGTGGACCCCAATAGGGTACAGGCAATACTGGATTTAGCATTGTGCAATGAGGCAGACTTGATAAGCAAGCTTAAGGTGAAGGAGCCCTTTGGAGTCAGTGATCATAATATTAGTGAATTTATTCTGCAACTTGAGTGGGAGAAGATAGAATTAGAGGTAACAGTATTATAGCTGAATAAAGGCAACATAGAGGCATGAGGGAGGAGCTGGGTAGAATTGACTCGGAGAGGAGCCGAGCAGGAAACACAATGGAAGAGCAATGGCAGGAATTTCTGGGAGTAACTCAGGAGACACAGCAGAGGTTCATCCCAAGAAAAAAAGAAGCATGGTACAGGGAGGAAAAGGCAACCATAACTGACTAGGGAAATCAGGGATTGCATAAAAGCAAAAGAGAAAGCGTATAATGTGGCAAGGAGTAGTGGGAAACCAGAGGATTGGGAAGCTTACAAAGACCAACAGAGGGCAACAAATAAAGAAATAAGGAGGGAGAAGATTAAATATGAGGGTAAACTATCCAGTAATATAAAGGAAGATTGTAAGAGTTTCTTTAGATATATAAAGGACAAAAGAGAGGCAAAAGTGGATTTTGGGATACTTGAAGATGCACTGGAGAGATAGTAGTGGGGAACAAGGAAATGACTGAGGAACTGAATAATTACTTCATGCCAATCTGCACAGTGGAAGACAAAAGTAATATCCCAAAAGTTCAAGAGAATGAGGTAGCAGAGTTGAGTATGGTGGCCATCGCCAAGGAGAAGGTACTAGAAAAACTGAATGACCTGAAAGTGGATAAATACCCTGGACCAGATGGACTGCACCCCAGAATTCTAAGGGAGATCGTTCAAGAGACAATGGAGGCAGTAGTGGTGATCGTTCAGGAAACACGAAAATCAGGGAGGGTCCCAGAGGACTGGAAAATTGCAAACATGACACCCCTGTTTACAAAGGGAATAAGGCAAAAGACAGAAAATTACAGACTGATTAGCCTAACCTCGGACATAGGTAAAATTCTGGAATCCATTGTGAAGGATGAGATATCTGAGTACTTCAAAGAGTATGGCAAAATAGGGCAAAGTCAGCATGGCTTCATCGAGGGGAGATTATGCCTTACAAATCTGCTAGAATCCTTAGAGGAAATAATGAGCAGGTTAGCCAAAGGAGAGCCAATGGATGTTATCTACCTGTACTTCAAGGAGGCCTTTGACAAGGTGCCGCACAGGAGGATGCTGAGTATGATAAGGTGCTAATGTGGATAGAAATCTGGTTGTCTGACAGAAAGCAGAGGGTGAGCATAAAAGGTTCCTTCTCAGGATGGCACCACAAGTGGTATTCTGCAAGGCTCAGTATTGGGACCACCAACTTTAACTTTATATGTTAGTGATCTAGTTGAAGGAACTGACAGCATTCTTTCTATGTTTGTAGATGATACAACGATAGGTAGAGGGATAGGTAGTATTGAGAAGGTGGAGAGGCGGAAGGATTTGGACAGAATGGGAGAATGGGCAAAGAAGTGGCAGATGGAGTACAATGTGGGAAAGTGTGAGGTCATGCACTTTAGTGGGAAGAATAGAGGCATGGGCTATTTTCTAAATGAGGAGAAAATTCAGATGTCTAAAGTGCAAAGAGATTTGAAAGTTCTAGTCCAGGATTCTCTCAAGGTAAACTTACAGGTTGAGTTAGAGGTTAGGAGGGCAAATGCAATGATTGCTTTTACTTTGAGAGGACCTGGATATAAAAGCAGGGATGTACTTCTGAGGCTCCATAACGCTGTGGTCAGACTACAGTTGGAATATTGTCCGCAGTTTTGGGCCCCATATCTCAGGCAGAATGTATTGGCCCTGGAACGTGTTCAGAGGAGGTTCATGAGAATGGTTCCAGGAGTGAACAGCTTAGCATGTGAGGAACGTTTGAGGACTCTGGGTCGAGACTCATTGGAGTTTAAAAGGTCGGGGGAAACTAATTGAAGCTTACAGAATACCGAATAGTCTGGACAGAGTGAATGTTGGGAAGATGCTTCCATTGGGAGGAGAGACTAGGACCTGAGGGCATAGCCTTAGAATAAAGAGCAAACATTTTAGAATGGAGATAAGGAGAAACTTCTTTAGCCAGAGAGTGGTGAATCTATGGAATTCATTGCCACAAAAGGCTGTGGAAGTCAGGTCGTTGAGTATAGTTTAGACAGAGATAGATAGGTTCTTGATTATCAAGGGTTATGTGGAGAAAGCGGGAGAATGAGGTTGAGAAACTTATCAACCACGATCAAATGGCAGAGCAGACTCAACGGACTGAGTGACCTAATTTCTGCCCCTATGCCTTATGGTCTTGTTAGAACCCCTTAGATTACTGATATCAAGAGTAAACTTGACAATCCATAGGAGGTCGAAATAAAATCCTCCACGTGTAAATGTCTAATGTTGAAACATGTAGGTAGGTGCTTGATGATCACAGCATCTTTGACTGAATGGCCTCTTTGCATGTTATACGATGAGTATATAGTTTTATTCACAATATTGTGTCCTGCACAAAACACTGCAGTAGAATTGAAAAACATCTGATGCATAGGAACTCAAAAGTAGTCATCAGAAATACCATGCAAATTATTTTTCAGTGGCTTGACACAGAATGGAGATTGTTTAGACACAGTTTGATTAACTAAAATCTTTCTAACTGTATACTGCTTACAAACTAAGCAAGGCATAACACCCACAGAGAAAGCAAGACAAACATTGGTCAAGCTATGCTGAAACAGCCTGCACGGTATGAGAAAATAGCCTGTCTTGTATTCACCTTTGAACCTATTGAATGTGTGGTTCCACCATCTAGTAAACATCTTCCAATTATTCTCCTTCATATGCTGACTCAGTTTCTTACCCATTCCCTCAGTTTATATTTATACAGATTTGTGCAAGGTGCACAGAATATCTTTTCATCTTGCCTCTTTGGAATCGATTGTCTGTATTATTGTTTTTGTTTTTTTTGTTTTTATCTCTTAATAGGTTCTTGCCAGAGGTAAGGAAAGCTGAGTAAAGGCTTCAGAGGTGACCATGACACAATGGGTGACACTATGTATGTCACTTCCCTGGTCATCAGCACCGGTATTAATGTAACTCCAAACAATGTTAACAGTGACCATATGGCTGTTGTATTAGATCATTCAGAACTCACATGTGAGGAGGAGCAGGTCAACATAATTGGAATGAAGATGGAAATCTGAACACTCATGACTATTATCAGCTGAGCGGGCAAGACAAATGAGTTAGAATCACTGAATCCCACAGTGTGGAAACAGGCCATTTTGGCCCAAAAGGTTCACACTGATCCTCTGAAGAGTATCCCACCCAACCCCATTCCTCTATCCTATTGCTGTACATGTTCTATGACTAATGTACCTAATCTATATATCCCTAAATACCATTTAGCATGGCCAATTCATCTTACCTGCACATCTTTGGACTCTGGGAGGAAACCGGAGCAAACCCACACAGACACGGGGAGAATGTGCAAACTCCACACAGACAGTCACCCGAGATTGGAATCAAACTCTAGTCCCTGGTGCTATGAGGCAGCAGTGTTAACCACTGAGCCAGCATGCTGCCATTGGATTTTCTATGGAATAATTCCACAAGACAGTTTGCAAATTTTTGAGTCGTAATGCTCCAACAGTGAACCTGAACATCATAGGAGGCCAACATGAGGTGGTTGTTGAAATGTAGGGGACAACAAAGCAAGTGGCAAACTTTAAACCCTAAGAAATAGAAAAAGGAATAGGCCATTTAGCTGCTCGAACTGAATAAGATGATGGCTGATCTGATATTTCTCATATCCACATTCTTGTCCTTTCCGTGTAACCTTTGATTCCCCTTCTGATCAAGAATCTATCAACCATGCCATAAATCTATACAAGACTCTGCCCCACAGACTTCTGTGGCAAGGTCTTCCAAAGATTCACATCCCTCTGAGCCAAGAAATTCCTCATCAACGCTTTACCAACTCAACTGCAACAGAACCACAAATGAAGAAAATGTTTGAATGCTGTTACTGTAAATTGAGATCTTGCCAACTGACCAATTTAACAAACTGACTAAACAGTTGCAAAGAGCAATGGCATTCATATGGATCATAATCAGGAATGCACTGGCTGAGATCTTGGCAGAAGCAGATTCAATTGTGACTGTCAAAAGATGATCAGATAAACAGCTGAAAATAAAATATTTACCACACTACAGAGGCAGGGATTGGGCTGGGGAGACTGGGACTAACCGAGTTGCTCTTGTAGAGAGCCAGAATAGACACAACAGGCTGAATGATCTACTGCTCGCCTGCAGTGACTATATGACTCTATTATTCAGCTTCATGGGTTCAAACATATAAGGGATTAAATTGGATAGTCCCTGAAAACAGATGAAGGGATAATAATCCTGTATCTTCAGAGTAACTGAAGACTCTCCAGACATAGATTCTAAAGGTCATAGTGAGTGATAACTGAAGAGGTCAATGCCAGGACTATAACTGAAAAAAAAATGAATGTTGTGCAAGTAAGTAAATATAACAAGTGATATAAGTGGTCAAAATCCACAAATTCATCTTCAAATGATATCTTCTACCAGGAAATTTTATGCATAGCACACAACATGAATTTCGGTTTTGCCTTTCTTAGAAGACATTATCTGTCTTGCCATTCTCATCTCCCATAGATTCTTATCAAAATTAAGAGACCTGAGTAAAGGCTTCAGAGACTTTGAGGTGCTGCATTGAACAAAAGATACAGGAATAAACATTTCAAGTAATTTAATGATGCACAAAGACCAATTAATCACACTTAAAGTTTATCCATGCTACTCAGGTTCATCTAAACACTCTATCAAATACAGATTGCTGATCTTGACTCTCCAAGAAGTAAGGTGACTTTGACAGATGTTCTCTGAGTGCCTGAAGCCTGAAGGCTTCTGCCTTGCTGGCATAGGCCTGCACGAGTGAAGATGTAACATTTAAGGCTGTGTCTTTTGAAAATGATCAAGAGGGAGGCAGAGGGGGCAGGAAGAGCAATTGTCCACAGTCAAAGTGCCTTAGGAGGTGTCTCCATGCATGGCAGGCTGTTGCTCCTACGCCCTGTTGGCAAGCAAGGGCACTGCCTGCCAAGAGTCTCTAAAGGGTCACTGAATTCAAAAAGTTAACTTTGTTTCTCTCCACAGATGCTGCCAGACCGGCTGAGTTTCTCCAGCAATTTCTGTTTCTATGTGTTTCAAATCTCCAGCATCTGCAGTTCCTTTTTTAAAAAAATTTCTTGTCCTTGTGTTCACTCTTGTTAATTTGTTTTATCCATTAAGAATACTAGTTAGCATATACTAATCTTCTTCTTGCTTTTGAATGCCTGCATGTTACTGGACAACTTCATGGCCCCCATTCCTTTGTAGTGATAAGAACCAATTCCTAAGTATTTTATAGAACAGAATGTTTTATTTTTTAATTTATTCACTGGATGTGGGCATCACTGTATTTACTGGCTAACCCTAATTCCCTTTGAGTACATAGGTCCAAACTGCCTACCTGAAATACTATAATTCTTGGAGAAGTATTTATGCACATGATGCTTTCAGTTAGGGAGTTCCAGGATTTTGGTCCAGTGATATTGAAAAAAATGGCAATATGTTTCAAGTCAAGGTAGTGAGTGCTTTGGAGGAGAACTTACAAAAGTTAGTATTCTTATGCATATGCTGCCTTTGTCAATCTATGTGGTAGAAGTTATGGATTTATATGGTGCATTTGAAGGATTCTGGATGGGTAGGACAAAGGTAGTACTTAAAAAATTAGTAGGCAATAATTTTTAATGCTTAATATCAAAAATATTTTATTCAAAGCTATTTAAAATGAGTGTAATTCTAATAGAAAATTGTGGGTACACTCCTCAACTAATGGCAACTTGCAGGAAGTTTGTCCAGAATTTTACAATACATGCATTTGGCAAGTAAGGTACAAAAGTAAGGGAAGAAAGAAATGGTTTTCAGTTTACCCCTCACCTTTCCTGAGTCCATTGACCTCAAGTAAGTCATTAGATTTTGTTGTTATAGAAGAAAACACAACATCCAATTTGCTCAGAACAATATCCCTCAAACAGTAACTGAGATAAATGACCAAGCAACTGGTCATTGATGGTTTTTCTTGAGGGATTAATGTTGGCCAGGAAACCTGGAGAATTTGTAATTTGAAAAGATCCATAAAATCGTTTACATGGATTTCAAGAGACAGGCATAGCATTAAAAAAGTTAACCACTCATTAAAGAGACAGCCCATTAACAATACGTACAGCACCCTCACAGTATTACATCAAAGAATCAATCCAGTTTATCGTCTTAAAATATTGTGGAAATGATTCTGGTGCATTTTTAAAGGTGGTTATTTAACTTTTCTTGCGACAATGTACATGGTCAACATAGGTGTAGCCTTTCAATATGGCCAAAGCAGGCTCAAATACACTTTCGAAGCACATGCTAACAATATCTTCTGACCTTGTTCCAGCCAGGTGAGTAACAATTTCTAGGGACTCTCCCTCAGCCAAACAGGTTTTGCATTAACACTGATGCTGGCATACCTTTACTGTCAATGAAGTGATATGGCCTTTGTGAATTTTGTAAAAACTAGTTCTTCCTTCTATTATAGATTTTGAAAATAGGCACAAAGAATCTTGTTGGAAATCTATAGGGCCTCAAATCATGAAATTGAGCAGTACAACACTTTTAAATAGAATTTCTGATAATTATTCTAATGGAAACTGAAGATACTGGCAAAATGAATAATTCCATATGTGGAACGGAAGAAACATAGTATATTTAATAATGGAAAAATTAAAGTAACAAAAGGACTAAAGAAGGGTATTTTAGTTCAATATGGAAGAGGAGATTTGTGTTAAAATTGCGTAAGCAAAACAAGCAAATTAAGAAGATAGTCAATGCTATCAGAAATAACAAGATGTGTATATATCTCTGAATGTATCAATATGTAACAGCTGAAAGCGGGAGAGATTATTGCCTCCATTTGAAATATGGTTTCATTCAACAGATATTGCATGATGGAATTGAAGTGGACACCATCTCACAATGGATTTAGCCCTTCACAGATTATCTGCATTGGCAGGGGATATGCCCCACAAACAATTTGAAAGGGAATGGAAGAAGATAAAAATTATTTGCATACAGATTTTGTTTGGGCCATTCATTAGTCAAAGGTAATAATGTGTTGGATTTTTGGAGGATGTTTGCTATTACCAGCAACTATCTTGTTTTTATTGTAGGAGAAAGTGAGGACTACAGATGCTGGAGATCAGAGTTGAGAGCGTGGTGCTGGAAAAGCACAGCAGGTCAGGCAGCCTACAAGGAGCCGGAGAATCGACATTTTAGGCATAAGCCCTTCATCAGGATTCCTCGGATGCTGCCTGACCTGCTGTGCTTTTCCAGCACCACACTCTCACATTTATTATATTCTGACATACTTTCAAATATCTCATAGAGATGTTCAGAGCAGCTGAATGATTCAGAAAATGTTTTATAATTTGCTTCCTTTGAAGACAATGCCTGGGGTTACATTGTATAATATTTCTGTCTTTCTTCTCCTTTAGTTTCTTCTTGTAAGAAGGAGAATAAATGAGGCAACTCCACAGAAGTTTGCACCAAAGACTTAATTGCTCGAGGCAATGGCACACTTAAAGTCATTCCAGCAAAATCGAACAGTGCATTTTGCAAAATTGCACTGGGTGAGTTATAATTATTAAGTAAAAAGTAACAGCTAATTGGTAGAAAAGAAGGACAGATAAGAATGCAGGGTCATCACTGAATGGGGAGACTGCACTTCAGACCAACTGATGCTCCCCTTTGAATAAGTAGGACTCAAATACCACAAGAATACACCGGAAACCACCACCTAGTAAATGGCTGAAGAATTTGATAAATGAATTTAGACCTATGCCATGGCAAGGCACAATGTATAGATAGAATAATTTCAATTATTTTTCTTGGGCTTTAATTTATTTTCCATATCTTCCAGAATATCGTCCAGAAAGATGTTACCTAGTATGGTAACAAAATGTCTGAAAGCAAACCTTCAAGCTCAGCGACATAACTTACATACTTCTCATCCACCTGAGCTACAAATCTTCTCAAAAATTGCTAACATTGCTATATTCTATCAAATCCATGTCAGATGTCCTGATTGTGTGTTATTGAATATTAATTGAATACTTGGATTTCATTATAAATAAATAAGTAGAACCTGTGTATTGCTATTAAAAACATACAGACAGTTTGTCAACACTTTTCATTGTGCATTTATCGGGGCAATTTGCCAGAATAGCAGTCCAGGGGGGACGAAAGTGCTGATAGCTGACAAGCAGGCACTAATTGGTAGAGGTACTGCTGTGGAGAATGCACCATTTAATAATAATTGACAGTTAACTGCTAATATTTGATGGCATTTTAGACAGGGCAGATTGACTTTGATTGGTCAGGACATTGACCTGGGAAATGAATTTCAGAGACAGTTTTTTAAAAAAATAAGTATTTATGAATATCTAAAAATATTTTACCATTAAGCTAAAATTGTAAATCTCTCTATCTGTGGGAATTATAAATATGTTGTATATTAAATTTGAAAGTTGCTTAGCGCAACAGAATGAAATAACAATGTCATAATCTAGCTTAACAATTAAAAAGAATCTCATGAGAACCATGTATTGAAATTAAATAGATAGACTGATCTACAATCTTTAATTGTTCTTGCTTTATTTTAAATGTTTTTGCTTCCAAGTTTAATTATATTATACATAAAATAAAGTCAGAGCACCTTTCAGAGCTGGTAGCTTTGAGAGTTAATTAACATCGTGAGAAAAATATCTATGCAGAGTTTACTCCTGAAGACAGGAGTTTCATTTAAGTACCTCCCCTGAGAGTAAACAGAACATTGCATTTTCATAAAAATAATGGGCAAAGGCTCAAGAAAGGTAAAACACAAAATAGAAAGGCTTGGATGTCATTAATAACTGTGATTTTATAATTTCAAACACTCTTGATTTTGATGGTTGAAGTGATGAATTGTGATGTCAGGATATTTTACAAATCTCTGCAACTAGTATTTGAAACAGGCACTGCAGGTGACTTCAGAGGCAGGACAAACCTGCTTTGTTACATTCTCATAATGTGACTGCTATACACCCTCTTTCTGGTTCCCACACAAGCCATTCTTGTAACTTCTATTTGTTAAAATAATGCCAATTGATAAATTACAGGTAGGTTTATGTTGCAAATTTACTCTCGTGAAGAACTATACAGTGCAGAATAATTTAACTTTGAACCATCATAGCTGTTGGACGGGTAACATTCAGTACAGCAGTCTAAGCTATCTTATAATACGTTACCATACATGAAAAAATAGTTTGTTACTTTGCACTGTTCAGCATATATTAATGACTTAATAACACTGCAATAATGGTCAGAGCAGTTCTAGCTATTGATGTAACATGACAATAGTGGTTTTAATTACAATAATGTACAAGCAATCTGTACCACCACACCAATAGATTTATTTTATCTGATTACATAAATGCTCACCAATTGGGAGAACTGGACATAAACAAAGGCATGTGAGCTCATATGGCTGATTTTCACTTGCATACAATTTACAAAGATCAAACAGCTTGCATTTTGCATTTGCTCACTATACTTTCGGAGATTAGATTAGATTACTTTACAGTGTGGAAACAGGCCCTTCGGCCCAACAAGTCCACACCGACCCGCCGAAGCGCAAACCACCCATACCCCTACATTTACCCCTTACCTAACACTACGGACAATTCACCTAACCTGCACATCTTTGGACTGTGGGAGGAAACCGGAGCACCCGGAGGAAACCCACGCAGACACGGGGAGAATGTGCAAACTCCACACAGTCAATCGTCTGAGGCGGGAATTGAACCCGGGTCTCTGGCGCTGCGAGGCAGCAGTGCTAACCACTGTGCCACCGTGCCGCCCAGTTCCTTGGAGAACTGTTTATCTAAGTGAGTTGAACAGGTTTATTTGGAAGTACTAGCTTTTAGAGACTGCTCCTTCACCAGGCAACTAGTGGGGCAGGATCGTAAGAAACAGAATCTATAGTAAAAGATCAATTGTCACGCAATTAAAACGATATACTGAACAAACCTAGATTGCTGTTAAGTTTTAGAATGGGTTGCAGGTTTTGGTTCATTAATATGTAAATTCCAGAACTTGTTTTAAGTCACATTCTCAAGATAACTTAAGCTTTTATTAAAAAAAAAGTGACATCTCAGCTCAGACAGTATATTAAAGGTGTAAGGTACAAGTCTGCCTATATCTCAATCTTGAGTCAGACTGGTTCTATTTCCAAAGTAGGAATTTATAAAATGTTATATGGATTGACTGCCTGTAGGTTTTTGAGTAAAACTGGAATGCGTCCGCAAATAAAATTTTGCAAATGCAAATTCACCCCATAGACTTATATGTGTATGTGTGCGCGCGCGCATGTGTGGGAGAGAGTGAGTGTGTGAGCATGTGAGTGCACATGAGAGATTGTGCATTTGTGTGTGTGTGCATGCTTGGTAGAGTGTGTGAGTGAGTGTGATGGAGTATAAGCCTGTGACAGGGTTTGTGTGTGAGTGTGAGTGTGGGTGTGTGTGTGTGAGAGAGAGAGAGAGTGTGTGTGTGTGTGTGTGTGTGCGAGAGAGAGAGAGAGAGAAAATAGTGTAGTTGGGTCACCCGGAGTGCAACATGAACCTGTGGAATCAATCTGAAGCCTATCTATCCTATACTATTCTATTTTCATCCATATATTTATCTAATGACCATTTAAATCCCCTTAAAGTTGGTGAGTCTGCTACTGTTGCAGGCAGGCTGTTCCACAGCCCTACTACTCTCTGAGTAAAGAAACTACTCTGGCATCTGTCCTATATCTAACACCCCTCAATTTAAAGCTATGTCCCCTCGTGCTAGCCATTACCATCTGAGGAAAAAGGCTCTCACTGTTCACCCTATCTAACCCTCTGATTTTCTTAGATGTCTCAATTAAGTCACCTCTCAACCTTCTTCGCTCTAGCCTCAAGTCCCTCAGACTTTCCTTATAAGACCTTCCCTCCATACCAGGCAACATCCGAGTAAAGCACCTCTGATGCCTTTCCATAGCTTCCACATCCTTCCTATAATGCAGTGACCAGAACTGTATACAATACTCCAAGTGCGGCCGCACCAGAGTTTTGTACAGCTGCAACATGACATTGTGGCTCCAAAACTCAATACCTCTACTAATAAAAGCTAACACATTGTATGCCTTCTTAACAACCCTATCAACCTGGGTAGCAACTTTCAGGGGTCTATGTACATGGACACCAAGATCTTTCTGCTCATTTACACTGCCAAGAATCTTACAATTAGCCCAGTACTCTATTTCTGTTGCACATTCCAAAATGAATCACCTCTCACTTTTCCACATTAAACTCTATTTGCCGTCTCTCAGCCCAGCTCTGCAGCTTATCTACGTCCCTCTGTAACCTCAACATCTTTCTGCACTGTCCACAACTTCACCGACCTTAGTGTCATCTGCAAATTTACTAACCCATCCTTCTACACCTTCATCCAGTTCATTTATAAAAATGACAAACAGCAGTGGACCAGAAACAGATCCTTTCAGTACCACACGAGTAATTGAACTCCAGAATCAACATTTCCCATCAACCACCACTCTGTCTTCTTTCAGCTACTGGATTAGTGGTACTGGAAGAGCACAGCAGTTCAGACAGCATCCGAGGAGCAGTAAAATCGATGTTTCGGGCAAAAGCCCTTCTTCCAGCTAGCCAATTTCTGATCCAAACCACTAAATCACCCTCAATCCCATGCCTCCGTATTTTGTGCAATAGCCTACCATGGGAAACCTTACCAAATGCCTTACTGAAATCCATATACACCACATCAATCGCTTTACCCTCATTGACCTGTTTGGTCACCTTCTCAAAGAACTCAATAAAATGAAACATTTAAAAAGATGAAAGACTTACAAGCAATCTAGGTGTGTTCAATATATCATTTTAAATGCATGACACTGTGATATTTTGCTCTAAATTCTGTGTCTTATAATCCTGTCCCACTGCTCACCTGGGGAATCAGTTTAGCTCAGTCAGCTGGATTGTCGGTTTGAAGAGCAATGTGACACCAGCAGTATGGGCTCAATACCCAGCACTGGTTTGAGGTGACCATGAAGGACTCTCCTTCTCAACCTCTTCCTTCGCCTGTGGTCTGGTGGCCGTCAGGTTAAATCACCACAGTTGCTTCTCTCTAATGAGACAGCAGCCCCCATTGTCTGGTAAGACTATGATGACAATGCAATGACTAGTTACCTGATGAAGGAGCAGTGCTCTGAAAGCTAGTACTTCCATATAAACCTGTTGGTCTAAAACCTGGTGTCGTGTGATTTTTAACTTTGCCCACCCCAGTCCAACACCGGCACCTCCACATCATATCTAATTGAGATCAATGCTGCAGCTTGTGGAGGGACAGACTTGTAGGTGCTTGCCATTTACAGGTCTATTATCATCATCTATGTTTGTTGATTAATTATATTCAGGTTGGGGTTGATCAAGACTTGCAAACAGTAATCATCATCTTTTATTAAACATTAGTTTATGACAAGATACAGGACAAGATTTTACATGAGGCTTCTACATAGAAATATTCCCCTATAATTTTACTACTCATGTGAATCTAACATAACTGATGATGTAGAAATCTTATTTACATATTAGTATTAATGATGTTTACACCACATCTCTCCCATAAAATGTATTTGATACCTTATTTAAGTAATCCTACATTCCCCCAAGATTCTGACACTAATTATTTTATATCTCCCCCAAGACTCTGACTCTAATCAATAGATCATTTACATTGTTGTACATCTTCCCAAGTCACTAACATTATTTGTTATGTTATTAACATTATCTTACATTTCCCCAAAACATCTAACTCTATTTCATAAATTATTTACATTATCTTACATTTCCTATCAGACCTCTGACAATATCTGGTTTACATTTTCAAGGTCACCAGAATAACCTGTCCTATCTGTAGAAGGTCTCCTTCTTGGGGAAAATAGTATGCCCATGTTTATTCTCACTATTCCATTTCAGTCTCCGCAAGATCTGGTCACAGAACTTCCTCCTACTGTTTTACTCTATCCAGAATAAAAGGTAAAAGCAGGTAGTTTGCTTTGATCCTGCCAATGGACAGAACATTATGCAACTGGATATCATCTCTTCTTGTGACTTTTGAGCACTGGCAGCCAAATAGAATTTTGTGCTGTGACATGACACTTTTTGATATTCAAGTATAATTCTAAAGTATGTCGAGTCTGAGCTATGACTGATTTCCCAACATAAATCAACATGTCATCTATGAAATTGAGATGGCTTCTTTTCTCAAAATATTGCCTCAGAATAGGATAATATGGAACTTTTTCTGACCTTCCTTTGATGCCATATTCATTGATTTAAGCACATTCTTCATCACTATTTTGTACCTTTCGAATCACATTTAACTTCTGTGTTGTTGATAAATACTTAATGATTAGGGAAGTATATAGCTCCACATTTCAGCAAAATTCATGTGTTCTATTTCAGGCTTAGCTACAAAGCTTCATGACAATGTGTCCACTGTATTTTTTTAATCTCTTGGATATATTCAGTTGCAGCACCAAATCTAATCAAACTCAGGGGAAATCTCTGCAATCTTGCTGGCATCTTTGCTTTTTTTTTGCAAACAATGTGATAACTAACAGTTTGTGGTTTGTCTCAAATATTAACTGAAGACCCAAGACAAACTCAGCAAACTTGTCACATGCTTAAGTACCAGCTTACACCTCTTTTTCCAATACAGGAATTGTAGTCCGCCTTTTGTTGGGGGCAGTTCTCCCTCTGATATAGCCTTCTTCCACCACAGTAAGAAGCAGTTTCCGACTTACCTACCTGAACAGTTACCCAGAAAATGGTAAACAGGTTAACAAAAATGTGCCTGTGGATAAATATGCAAAGAACATCCCAGTAAACCACACTGATCACCCCAACTCCCTGCTCGACCCAAACTACTTTGCTGCCTCTCCCCCTATATCTGACACCCTCCATTACCAAATTCCTGTCAGGTTACCCAGCTACCCACCTGTCTCCCTGCCAGCCTACCAAACTCTAACCCTAGCAACCTTGCTACTTACTTACCCACTCTGTGAACTTACCATTCCTTGCCCTATTAGCTACTTGATGCATCCACCTTTCTCCCTTACCTTCTCTGTGTAGATTTTGAATAAACCTTTGAAACATTTAACATTACTAACTAGAATATTGTCAATTTCTGTCTTTAAGCTGAACATGAACTATGTTCTCCTGACAACCCAATTCAAAAGGAATTCTATTTAAGGTACATTGCTTTTTTATGAGGAAATGAAGACCTGTTGTCCTGGCCACAAACAAATAGTATAGGCAAGTAAGAGTGAAATGTCAATCGATGATCAAGACCAATTCTCAGAGGGTTCAGACTACAATATTGGAAGTGGACCCAGTCTTGATACTGGCCATAGTCTGGAATGGAATTCTTCAACATATTGCATTTCCACTAGTAACACTGGTTTTTGAGTCTTTGAAGAAGCTGTTCAAATTTAATTATTATAGATACAAAGGAGACTAATACATATCAAAATGTATAACTATCAAAATTAATTTCATTTATTAAGAACCAAACAACTGTAGACCTATAAAGAAGTAAATGTTTCTGTGTACCATTTGAAAGTAATTTGCAAACATCCAAACTCAGAGTACTCATGGGTGCTGCTGATAAGCACTGATTAAAAACACATCTTTTGTGATTAATCCTTTTCCAATTATATTAATAAAATTGCACCAAGTTACCAATCTTAAATCTATGAAAGGAAAATATATAATTGAATGAACAATTGCCTTGTTTTATGGTTGTGTTATGATTGCAAAGGATTTTCATCTTCTAGGCAAAATGCGAACACACGTTATGCAGAAACTTGAGCAATTTGAGTGTTGTTTGTGTACTTGTCTATTGTACCAAAAGAAAAATCTCACCCCAGAATGCTATACTTACCAAATTCTATGACTTTATTTTTATGTTTTGGAGTGACTTGTTGTTTTTCTCATTTTTTTTCTCATTTATTTCAATGATTTGGTATGACTATAGGAGGAATTATTAATAAGTTTGCAGATGATACCAAAATTGGTGGTATAGTGGACAGCGAAGAAGGTTATCTTAGAGTACAATGGAACTTTGATCAGATGGGCAAATTGGGAGTGGCTTAATAAGCTAGGGCTTTTCTCCTAGTATCGGAGACTGAGAAGTGACCTTATAGAGATTTATAAAATTATGAGGAACATGGAAAAGGTAAATAGCCAGGGTCCTTTCCGCAGGGTAGGGGAGTCCAAATCTAGAGGGCGTAGGTTTAAGGTGAGAGGGGCCTTAGGGGCAATGTTTTCACACAGAGATTGGTGCACATATGGAATAAACTGCTATAGGAAATGGTGGACTCTGGTACAATTGCAAATTTAAAAGGCATCTGGATATGTTCATGAAGAGGAAGGTTTCACCAGGCCAAATGCTGGCAAATGGGAATGGATTAATTTAGGATATCTTGTCAGCATGGATGAGTTAGACTGTCTTGTACGTGTCTTTAAGACTCTAAATGGCTTGCCCCCGGCTGCTATGTTATTTTCTGAAGTGACTCGCATGAATACCTCCTTAAGGGATTTCAATGATGAGGATGAGGATAGCTGAAGGAACACAAAAGGATGTGAAACTACAGTCTACACATTGTCTCCTCATCTATCTTTCTTGGGCTTGGCTGAAGAATCCTGAACCTTTTTTCTTCTTCTTTACAGTGGAATCTTCCAGAAAAGGTTCCTCCAGCCCTGTTTACATCCAAGTTGTAACTTTGAATGAATTCCCTCTGCTTAAAGTGCATTTGTTCTCCCAAATTCTGGACAGTCATTGGCCAGCCCAATGATATTCTCATTTGAGCAATGTGCTTCAACCTGAGGTTGGTGTTTATCAGCAATAAAATGCTTTTGAAGCAGCTTTGCACTAAGGAACCTGATCTATGGAACAACCACAGAAAATGGCTACAAACAATACTATATCCACAATCAAATCAATTCCCAGCCATTCTTCATCAGCACCTCACCCTTTTGCACCTGACACATCCTGAGAACAAGTAAGCAAAGAAAATAGGACTTCTCAAAAATTATATATAATTTAATAATTATATTTTTATAAAAGTGCATTGCTGAGGGATATAGGAGGAAATCTAAATATGAGTTATAAAAATATAACAACAATAAAAAAGATCATTTTACAAATTATGATCGCAATGAGGTGTTAGGTAATCTAAAGGAGGCTACAGCATATTAGATAAATCAAATTCCAGAGTAGGTATTCTTTGTTTAAAACAAAACTCAAGTCATTGGCCAGCCCAATGGTATTCTTAGATCAGCAATGTGCTTCGACCTGAGGTTGGTGTATATTGATAATAAGAATGTGAACTCAAATTGCAGAAGTCACCAACTTTGACAGTATTAATCTTTCACAATTGATTGGTCACAATTTCCAATCCTCCTGAAAGATACAAATGATACCATAGGACTGAAAATGTGCTGAAGTAAAACACTTATATCAGAAAGGAGATCAAATCAAAGCAGTTAACAACAGACCAGCTAATCCAATTTAAACTGTGGGTAAACTTGTACAATCTAATATTTGAGATAAAAGTAATTAGATTTAGAAATATTTGCCTTAATCAAGGGCAGGCTTGTTAACGTCAGAGTCATGTTTCTAAAGAGTCATTGATTGAGTCATTGTAGTGTAATCTTGTTGTGGATTTTCTAGCAGTGTTTAATGCAACAATTTACAAAAAAATGAGTTACAGGCAAATAGTGAAGGAATCTATGTACCAGAAGGGTTAGAATACAACAAATGTTGAAGATGAGAAAGTCTGTTCATGAATGTTCAGATGTTGTGCAGACTGTAGAATGGTATGAAGTGATACTTGCAGTGTAGTATTGGAGATTGTGAGGTCAGTGTCCTGGGCTGTGCAAATCACACCTTCTGTAATGATGATGTAGAAGAGCATTTAATTGAGAGGCAGGATAACTATGTATTCAGCACTGTAAGACTCAGTCATGTAGAGTGGGTATATCATTCTTAAAGATATAATGAGACAGTTTAAGTATACCAATGTTGTTCAGTACTTGTTCTGAAGATAGACTAACTAATATGCAACACAGTGACAGCAATGACAGAGCTGAAGACTCAGGAACTACAACTTTAAAGATTTAAATCAGAAAAATGGCACCAAAACCATGAAGCTTAGTAAGACACAGCTTAAGAACTCCAAAGCTTTTACAGCAATGAAATGGGAGCTGGAAAGACAACATTCAAAATCATGTACCACAGCAGTGTGATGGGTTTTGAAGAATATTCTGATCCAGTGATGACAGGCTTCAAATCAGATAACCTAAGACAGATTCTGGAACTGGTAAGCAACCCTTAGAAAGGGGATAAGTGAATTTTAACCGTGTTCTAGGTGGATAGCGCAGGAAAAAATGGATCCCCAGTAAGATCAGCTTAAAAAAAAAACGTACAGTCTGAATTTGGTTAAAATGTCACCCATGGTCACTGCAAGGTAGCATAGATAAGCAAACCAAACAAAAATGGTGATAAATTCTCAATACTCTAAAAGAACGAAGGGAAGAGATTACTGACATTGTTTAAACAAAGCAGTTTTTAAAGCTTTAGCACCATTCGACAAATAAGTCAGTGTGGTAAATTCCCAAAGGAGAAAAACAATACAATAGAAGTCAATCAGAAGCTGAACAATGTGTAACAAAAACTCAAATAAATTTGTTTTTAAATCAAGTAAACCACCATAAAAATGTAGAAAAACAATGAATCACAGATTTAATAGATATGAAGCTGGAAACGCACAGCAGGTCAGACAGCATCTGAGGAGCAGGAAAGTCAACATTTCAGGCCTAAACCTTTCATCAGGACTGGGGAAGGGGAGGAAGCCCAGAGGTATTCAGAGGGAGGAGGGTGGGGCTGGGGAAAGGGTAGGAGGGATGGTGGTAGGTGGATGCAGGTAGAGTGTTGTTGTGATTGGTCAGTAGAAAGGGTGGAGTGGTAGGTGAGTAGGAAGTTGGACAAGTTAGGTCATATCAAGGAGGTGACAGGGAGGGGTGGAGCTGGATGTGGGATAAGGCTGGGGGTGGAAGAATTTTGAAGCTGGTGAGCTCGATGTTGAGCCAATTGTGCTGTATATTTCCCAGGCAAAACGTAAGTTGTTGTTCCTCTAGTTTCCATTTGGTATCACTTTGACAGTGGAGGATGCCAAGGATGGATATGTCACCGGGGAAGTGGGAGGGGATGGATGAGAACTGGCAGGTCAGGTTGGTTGATGCATGCAGAGTGCAGATGCTCCCCAAACCAGTCCCTGATGAAGGTCTTATGCCCGAAATGTTGATTCTCCTGCTCCTTGGATGCTGCCTGACTTGCTGTGCTTTTCCAACACCATACTTTTTGACTCTGAACTCCAGCATCTTCAGTCCTCACTTTACTCTTGATCAAATGCTATCTTGATGTCAAGGGCAATGTCTTCCATCTTCCCTCATGAGTTTAGCTCTTTTGCTTACATTAAGATGAAGGTTGTAATGAAAAGAAAAGTTGTGTAGAACTGAAAAGTTCCTAAATTATGCTTAATTGACAAGACTCATTGTGGGTTACTCCGGTTGGCATCAAGAACACAGTGAAAAGAGTAAGCAGATTTTCCACTCCTATTTACTATTCAGCATTCATGCCCTTGGAAAGTACACAATAATTGCCATTACTTAGGGAGATAGTTTAACATAATTGATTTATATTCTGTAACAAAATAGCCTCTCAATATAATTGAACTTAAAGTTTCTTTAATGTGAATGTCTCATCTATATTTTATTAAAATTAATTTATGGAATGTGAGTATCACGAGCTTGGCCAGTATTTCTTGCCCAACCCTATGTTGCCCTGAGGAAGCGATGGTAAGCTGCTTTTTTTGAACTGCAATTGTCCATTTAGTGCTTGTACACTCTTGGGTTGTTATCCAAAATTTGACCCAGCAACACTGAAGGAATGAAATTTATACAGATGCAAGCCTAAAGAAGCATGAATTACAAAAATATGGTCAAAGGAAAAGGTTTTGAGGCTGCTTAAAGTAAAAGAATAGTATCAGCAAAAACAGAAATTTATTGGAAGAAGAACTGAATGATGAATCACAGGGAAGGAAGGTGAACAACAAGATGGAATCCGAATAATAGTCGGTTTGTTTGAGAATTTGTAACATCGGAGCAGGTTACAAAGTTGTAGTGCATATGGCCCTTAAATGATTTGAATACAAGGACAAGAACTTATAATTTAAGGTATTTGGATGCTGTGAAATAATGCTAGTCAGGGAGAAGAAAAATGTTGGTCAAATGGTGCAATTAGGATAAGGGCAGAAACATTTTACATTAAAAGTTTGCAACATATCAGCTTGGAAAAGATAGGAGCAGTTGGGAAAAGGTTCAGCTCATTGGCAGGAGTTTTATGGGAGCCACAATTAGGGTTAGGGTTAGGGTTAGCATTCCAAAATACCATTACAGCATATACACAATTTTGGGATGAATTTTGTTAAGAGCTTTCCTTTTCTGGCATAATTTTGTGCATATTGAATAGTTGTTGGAGTTATATGGAGCAGGTAGCATGATGTTAAACAGTATGCTGATGTGATAAAATGATGCTACTTTGGATTTCAAAACTCAAGCTTGTAAAGGTAATGGCAGGATGTATCTCACAGCAGGAATCACCCTCCCATCAATACTATTTTGATCATCAACTACTTACAGCAGTTTGACTCTTCCAGGATGATGCTACAATTCTGCAAGCATTTCAACATTGCTCTAATTACTTCAAGTTGCAAAAGTCTATACAGATGAATGTGGCAACTGTTGAAGAACCTTTTACTGAGCTCTGTGTGCACACACCCATGCAGAGACAATATATCAGCTTTGTCTTATTCTGGAATTGGAACTCTTTCCATTCTCTTTCCCTTCAACTGGCATGCTATCATTGGCAGCAGTCAAACAGGTCAATTCCCAATAACCTGGTAGGAGTGATAATACCTTCATTTTGCAGCTGTTTAGTGTGTCAGTTACATTTGAACCACAATAAACTGAAGGGTGGCTAATGTCTAACCACAGCACAGTTATTAACTGAACCACAGCAAACTCTGGCACACAACCCACATATAAACGTGCAGCATCCATGTCATGAAAAGCTATGCTGCCACATGCTGATAGAGAAGATCATTACTGAACTGAAATAGTGCTCCTGCTGCTGGCAACATTCTGGAGGAGCCCTGTCATGTTTGGCAGATGTTACATGGGATATTATTACTAGACTAGGAATCTAGAAGGTCAGCACAATGTTCTGATGACATAGATCCAAATCCCATCACATCAGCTGGTGAAATTAAAATTCACTTAATAAATCTGTAACTGAAATTTAATCTTCATAACGATGACCATGGTAACTATCGCCATTTGTGTTGAAACCTGTCTGATTCACTCATTTCCTTTTAGAGGAGGGGTATCTGCTACTCCTTCCTGTTCCTGGCTGCACAGGAGTCTACAGCCACAGCAATTAAACTAAAAATGTTCATGATATTGATGTCACTGGCTAGGTTAACATTTATTGCCCATCCTGAGTTAACCAAAGGGTAGTTTTAACCACCAGCTACAATGCTGTAGCTCTCGAGTCACACATAGACTTGATCAAATTTCCATTCTTCCCTGAGGAATACTGTGAACCAGATTTTTTTTTTCTTTTTACAATGACTGATAATGGTAGTATCCATGCTGTAGTCCAGATTTTTTTAAACTGAAGTTGAATTTCATCATCTGCCTTGGTGATATTCCAAACCATACATTTCCAGAAAATTAGCCTGGAGTTCTAAGGCTAGTGACACAATGTGGTTGACACTTCATTGCCCTCCGAGTTGGCTCAGAGTATCACTGTTCTCAGTATGAGATAACAAATGAATGCTAGAGTTGCCAGTGATGTCTATATCTTGGAAAAAAAAGAGTGGTTGCCAAGACTCATTATGGTCTACTGTATGTTATACAATCTCTTCATTGTGAGGAGACAGTGTTGCCAAGAGCTGTATTTTGAATAGTTGTGAAACATAAAGAGAAGAAGGGAGATGAGGAAGGAATATTAAGTAGAGGAAGAAAAAAAGTGCACAAAGGCTGGTCTCCAAGATCTGTGAAAAGCCCTTTGCTGACTTGTTGCTGGATTCCTCCTGATCTTTGACATTGTCGGGCTTGTGGCAGGGTTCCCAATACATCAAACATTTAATCGTAGTTCATTCAAGCTTGATATCTCAGCTTATACAGATCCTGTCTTTACCCTATCCACTATAATATCTATAATTTTAGGATCTGAGCTATTGGTTGCAATTGTAAACCATGCTGTATCTTCATCATCACTCTGCTCTGGTCATCACTCTGTACATGGTGTGTCCCCACTCTGTGGTCAGGTTGAAACTCTTGGTGTATGAAAGAAAAAGGCCAAATAATAAGGTCATGGGGAGGGCAATAAAAGGTGAAAGCTTAAGCCATCTACACTTTGCAAATCTGGAGTAGTTCTGGGTTGCGAGGAAGTGGAATGTTAGCAAGTGAATTCTGTATGACGATCCATTATGTTTGCTGGATTCAGCCAATAACCATTTTTCTACAGGGCAGTTAGAATCTGAAAAAGTTAATGACATATCAAAATAAGCTCCATCCATTATGGCATAAAATACTGTTACTGGGATGAGCTAACTCATTTCTTGTATTCAGCATACTTCAGAGTTTGTTCATAATGTCAAATGCTTATAGATAAAATATGTATACTTAATTTTAAAGTTGAACCTGTTTGTCTCTTGGGAGACAATCATGTATCTAAGGTGGGCGGCACGGTGGCACAGTGGTTCGCACTGCTGCCTCACAGCGCCTGAGACCTGGGTTCAATTCCCGCCTCAGGCGACTGACTGTGGAGTTTGCACATTCTCCCCGTGTCTGCGTGGGTTTCCTTCGGGTGCTCCGGTTTCCTCCCACAGTCCAAAGATGTGCAGGTCAGGTGAATTGGCCATGCTAAATTGCCCATAATGTTAGGTGCATTAGTCAGAGGGAAATGGGTCGGGGTGGGTTACTCTTCAGAGGGTCGGTTTTTCCACACTGTAGATAATCTAATCTAAACCACATAGTTCAAGTGCTTACCCAAGTACCTTTTAAAAGTTGTGAGGTTTCCTGTCGCAACTGCCCTCTCAGGCAGCGCACTCCAGAGCCCCACCACCCACTCGGTGAAAATCCTTTTCCTCAAATACTCTCTAAACCTCTTGACAGAGGCTTAGCTTTATTTTGGGGTTTTGCTGTGGACTGACCTAGATCCATCTGTTCAAGATATGTCCTGAGTGAGGCTATGCAACTGCTTTCACTCAGGTGTTGTTTCCCAAACTCAGTCAGATTGGCGAGGGTATTCACTCCACTTCCATTGGAATACATTGTAACTCATAAGCTCCACTTGCCATATTTTTCAATGACAAAGCCAATTATAGTGACTGATGAAATCCAGTTGGGCTTCAGCTACAAGGCGCTTTTGCATGGTCATATCACTAATCCCACATACCAAATGGCCTCTAAGCATCTCACTTAGTTAACCCTAAAATCATATGCCTCTGCCAGTTATCTTAACATCATCAATAATTCCAATTCTGATTTCCCTGTTTCTTGAATTGCCAAGTAAAACCATGAGCATTTCATAATTAGAGGAGGGTTGTGGTCATAATATTCCTTAGCTAAATCTGTCAACTCTTAAATGGTTTTAGTATCTGGTGCCTCAGGGAAAGTTCGGCTTCTAATAACGGAAAAATCTGCCAGCCCACAGCTGTCAGGAGAATTATTCATTGCTTTTCAGCTGCCCTAATGTTACTTGCCTGGAGAAAATAACACTTTCTTTCCACATACTGGTGCCAGTCTTTATTGGCAGAATTGAATAAGTCAAACTTCCCAAAAAGCAGCATAATGCCAAAAACGCTTACCCATACCTCAAAAATGACTGCTGCATGCAAATCACTTTTTGGGCATGTTTTTCTCTCATTGCCATTGGAATAATTTCATAAAGGCCAGTATCCCGTCACCAAGTCACCCTTTATTTATACATGCATTGTACATCACACTGATCCAGCTAGCTCAGAGCTGGTTCCTAGAGTGAACACAACTCCTGACAGTCCTGTTTATGTCTGTCAGCTCGCAGTCCTTAATTGGACCAGATTAATAGACCCAACTAGGGAACTCAGTCCACTTGGCTGACCTTATTCCAGTCACTACATTGGATAACCTTTTTAGAACAGCTAAATGTTAACTTATTTTTGTTTATGAAAAGCGAATTGTTCAGAGAAATTTATACATTGTGGTCATGCTTGTTTACCAGTCATGTGAACTCCATTTCTGTTGTCAGAGCCTTTACTTCAACTTGTGACACCTATTAACACTTTATATGAAACACCAGCCACTTAAAATATTGGCTCTTTGCTAATGTATTTGACCAATGAACAACTGAGCATTTATTGCTACTCTACCTGCATTATGATCTACAAATGATAGTTAATAATACATCATAATATTTGTGCTTATTTTCTCAGGCTTCCCTATTTTATCACTGTCAAGTCTAAAGTTCGCAAATCTATGTATGAGAATGTTATTATCGTTCCCTGAAAAGCTGTAGTAATTTTTGTTTCAACTAATTTATTTGACAAAACAAGGTGTGCTCCAAAAATTATTCAAACACATCTTTCCTAATTTGCCTCATCACTCTTATAGTAGCAAATTTAAACTTGGAGGTCTTTGTCTTTGGATAACCAAAGAAAATAATCATTCCTTACTCATTCTATCACAGGCCTTCATATTGTGAAACTTCTTTAAAGTATTAATGTAGTTTTTGTATTCCAATGTCAATGGTTCAGTATCTCCCCACACCCAACTTCATTCCATGGCCAGTCCTTACTCTCTTCCCTGCCTCCTTGATCTAACCTTACCTGTCCATCTTCCTTCCCACCTATCATCTCCACCTTTCCCACTGACCTATCACAATAAGCCCCTACCTGCATTCATCTATCGCTATCTCACCTACACTTCCCCCAGCCCCACCTCCCTGCCACTACTTATTTTTGAGCTTTCTTGCCCCTTCTCTATCATTGATTTCTCCACCTCCCGATACTGTCTGACTTGCTGTGTTCTTCCAGCTTCCTGGATAGCATTCAGGTTTGGACTGTTTTGTGGCAATTGTATTCATGGCACAGAAGAGGCATGCAATTGCCATCTTCAACACAGAGTTTTTAACCAAGTGCCCTTGATGTTCTATGGCATTACCAACGTTGAATCCTCCACTTTCACCAACGTTGAATCCTCCACTTTCACCATTCTAGTGGTTCACATTAATCTGAAAGGAACTGGATCAACCATATAAATGTTACGTCTTCAAGAGTAAGGTGAGTGTGATGAAATATTCTCTACTTGCCTGGTTGCTCACAATTGCAATCATGCTCAAGCAGCTCAGAATTATTCAGAATGAGCTAAACAAATGTTTTTCATCACCACCAGGAAGTGAAAGCAGTGTGTTCCATCTACAAGATTAATCACAGCTACACACCAAGACTACTTCAATTATACTGTTCAAATTCACAACCTCTACCATCTAGAAGGACAATGACTGAAGATGCATGGAAAACCATGAACTGCAAGTTTCCTATCAAGCCACACACTATCTAGATTTAGGAATGCATTGCATTCTCTTCGCTGCTGTTGAGTCAAAATCCAGAAACACCTCTTCCTAACTGCACTTGGAATGTCTCTACATCACATGGACTATTGCTGTTCCAATAGGTGACTCACTACTCCCTCTTCAAGAGATATTATGAATGAGTAATAAATGCTTGCATAGCCAGCAACAGACACATCCTATGGAAGTGTGAAAAAAGAAGACATAGAACTCTTGGAGCAGAATGGTTGCTCAGTGGTTAGCACACCTGCCTCACAGCTCCAGGGACCTGGGTTTGATTCTGGCTTTGGGCAACTGTCTGTGGGGAATTTGCACATTCTTCTCAATGTCTGTGTGAGCTTCCTCTCACAGTCCAAAGAAGTCCAGTTTAGGTGGATTGGCCATGCTTTTTTTTTCCCTTTATTCATTCACAAGATGAGGGCATTGCTGACTAGGCAGCATTTATTGCCCATTCCTAATTGCCCAAAGAGCAGTTAAGAGTCAACCACATTGCTGAGAGTCTGGAGTCACATGTAGGCTAGACCAGATAAGGATGGCATTAAAGAGCATTAGTGAACCAGATGGGCTTTTCCAACAATGGATTCATGGTCATCATTAGATTCTTAATACCAAATATTTATTGAAGTCAAATTCCATCATCTGCTTTTGTGGGATTCAAACACAGATGCTCAGAACATTACCTGGGTCTCTCGATTTACAGTTTAGCGATAATACAATTAGGCCATCTCCTCCCCAAGGTGATACGTTACTTATAGTGTTCAGGGAAGTGCAGATAAGATGGTTTAGCCATGGGAAATACAGGGACAGAGTGGGTCTGGGTGGGATGGTCCTCAGAGGGTCAGTGTGGACTCGATGGGCCAAATTGCCTACTTCCACAATGTAAAGATCCTATGAATTTGCAGTCCTTAGCTTTGTTTTTTTTTCCCCAATATTGTACAGAACTACTTTGATTTTGCAGCATCACTGATGCACCCTGGCTATCAGATAGTAATACCAGTGTTTTATCACTGAAAAGAACAAATTCCAATATATAGTTTGACCTAAAAATATAGCAATGTTCATCTTTTTTGTTACTTATTTTTCCATTAGTCTAAATTAAGTATAGATAAACAATTAAGGGTTTCTTTATATATAATGTGTTTTCAAAAATTATTTTGCATATAGATGTAATTTAACCATATTAGTTTCATACAAAATGTGAATGAAGTAATGTTTTCGCATCATATAAGATACAGCTTTCCAGAATTGGCTTGCAATACCTTACTATTATGTTGCATTTTACAGTCCTTTCCTTCTTAATAAAATATTTATTTCCCTATGAGAATCCTGTTTCTGGTTGATATCACGGCACAACACTTGTCTCAGCACATCTCCATAATGGCAGTTTTGTTATGCCTACTTCAATCTGGTTCCCTTTGCAAGGGCTGGAGTGTTTGAAGTTAACCTTGCTTTGCTGATATGTTATTTGACCATGACTAACAAAGATCATCTGGAAAGAAAAATGAGTATCCATGAATAAAATATTTAAGAGCCAAGATCAGACGCACTGCCAAAATGTCAACTTCATTATATTTGCTTCAATTCTGGCTCCTTAACTCATCTTAATGTTCAGGATTAACCTTATTCACCTCAATTTCTAATCATAATAAATCAAAGTTACTCCTTCAAGAATAACTTGGCTGGAAGAAAGTTTCATTGTAAGTCATTTTTCAGCTTGTCCTGTGAGTTTTGCTTTACTTTTTGTAATCTGTGCTATAACAGGATAATGATTGCCATGATGATCAGACAGGAGTGTCTGGACTAAAATATGATACTTATGAGGTTGAAATACAATATATAAATTTACTATTTGCATTTTATGGTGTCTATTTCTGCACTGATAAGGGGACAATACATTTTAAGAAAAACAGAAGTTGCTGGAAAAGTAGATCTAGCAGCATCTGTGAAGAGAAATCAGAGTTGATGTTACTGGACCCAAACATTAATTTTGATTTCTTTTCACAGATGCCAGCAAATCTATTGAGCTTTTTCAGCAAGTTCTATTGTTGCTTCTGATTTACAGCATTCGCAGTTCTTTCAGTTTTAACAGTACATTTTAAACTGATCCAAATAAAATGGATTTTTTAAAGTCAGAAACTGTTTTAAAATAGGGTTAATATAGCTTGACCTCAAAATATATATTTACTCAAGTTTAACAGGTTACACTTAGATGATTGTCATCTTATAGAGAAGAATTCAGACTGTTGATGCAATTCAAAAGAACAATCAGAATTGTCACCAATTGAATCCTCTGTTTTAACTCTGTTTCAAAGACACTACATGCACTGTAGGCCTATCAAATGTTGCAGCATCAAAAGAGGCCACTTGATACTTTAAAGAATGAAATTCAGCTTGGGAAAAATAGTAACAGACAAATCACTCATTATTTATCTCAGATACTTTTAATTTCAATCAATGTCAGTGGAAAGAAGAGTGAGCTTTGATGTATGCATGGTAGTTGTGCCACTAGTCACTTCCACCTAAATAAATTCAAATCTCACTCTCAAAGTATTTTTGCTGGCTTTTTACCATGGCAATCAAAATGAATTCTGCTGCCATCTGTCTTCCTCTGCTTTAAATATTGATCCAATTTCTCTAGAATGATGCAATTGTTTTTCCCTGAAGCATCAACAGATTCCCTTAAATTTCCTCTTTCCGTCCTCAGTGAAAATTTCAAATTGGTGGTACTTTATTATTGATCTTGAACGAGAAGGAAGTGTCCGTTCTTATTCATTTTGCCATCACTTGAAGCACTTTTCAAATTATCTCCATGACAATTGATAACTATCACTTGTTTTAACACTGTTTCTCCCTGATCTCCTCATGGTTAATGTCAAAACAGTACAAGGTGGACAAAATGTTGGGACATGCTATGATCTACCACTTTACATTGTTCTTAAATTCAATTGTTTACAATTTATAAAAGTTATGCTAATTTTTTCCATTGCTCAGTTGCAACTGTAACAGTATGAAAATATCGAAATTGCAAAACTATTTGGGGCAGCAATCAGCTATTGTTTTCACCATCAGCATCACTGGAGTGGGACTGCCTAAGATTGGACTTCTCAGTGCAGTTGAGCAGTGTGTAATAGATGGAAAAATCAACCTGTCAAAGTGACATTGACAAGTGTGAGGTGGAATGTGGAAACAATAAACATTCAGAACACTGGAAGTGAATCTTCCAAATTCCACATTTGTTCTGGTTAAAGCGAGGCCTGGGCAAGGACAAGGATGACTCTATTGAGCTGCCTTGACCATGAAGTGATTTTAAAATAGGACACAGGAAACTGAATGTTGTGAATCTGTTCTTCATGCTGCTCAGGACGGGGATTTGAGCTGGTATCTAGCTATTTATCAGGCAGTGTCTGATGTACTTCATGAAGAGAATCTCAAGATCTTCCAGTACCCAGACAATCTATTACTGGACGCATCCTGAAGTACACATGCCGTGACCCCATTGAAGTCTCGACACACTGACTATTCCTCATTTGCCCAGAAAATTTACACTTTGGATAAACAATTACTCTGCATCCAGAAACCTCTGAAAAATTTTGCAACTTTGAACTGAGTTGGAGACACTTTGGAGGATTCAGACATATATGTATGGATAGTTACTCAGGAATTGTTCGATGGATAAATACGTAAGTGCACCCCCCCCAGCCGCCATTGACCCTAAAACTGATCTTTAAAATAATTTACACCAACTCCTCAATCACTCACATTGACCCCTCAATCATTTACATCGATTATACAGTCACACACAGTGACCTCTTACCCAGTCACTCATATTGACAGTCACTCATATTGACGACACACCAATCACTCACATTGTCACTCCATCTTCCTACTTTGTACCTCTTGTTTACCTCAACAATATCCTTCCCTCTTGAGCTCACCTACCCAAGGAATCCTACCTTCCCCATCAGCACTCTGAACTTCCAATGAACTGGCTCAGAGGGAACCTTCATTGATAATTGCCATGCACCCCCAGCCCCTCTGAAATTGCTTCTGATTCTGACTTAGATTTGGACCCTTCAGACTATTTGGATAGTCACCCAGAAAAAGTTAGATAGAAAGTCTTAGTGTAAGTCCTGACCAACTGACCCACCTTGATTCACCTTTGAACTTGCCAACTCCCTACGGTGAACATTGCTGACTCAACCTTGAACTGTTGATTACCTGCGAACTGAGAACTGACCTCATCCATTCCACCTACTAACCATCCTACCCTCAGCTAGTCACCCTAGTTATTTACCATTTTTCCATCCTGCCATCATATTTACCTCCCACCTGACCCACTTGCTACCCTAAGCACGTGTCAATTTACCCAGCTGCCTTCTTACCCAGCTGCCATTTTACCCATCTGCCAATCTTCTTACATCTCAACATGTACATTTTCCTACCCTTTGGCAAATCTGCACATTCACCTATTTACTGAACCATTCACTCATATGCTCAATAACATCCAACAAAAGTCTAAAATACTGTTTAAAAGTTGCAAAGCTTTTCAATGTGGACACATAAAAGAAAGTGATAGCTAGCAGCATAAAACGAGAATGTAGCTTTGCCTTCCCCTCACGATACAGAATTTTCTTTAGTATTCATTTCTTAAAATTATTCAGTTTTGTGGGATGTGAGCATTGCTGACTGGCCAGCATTTATTGCCTGTCCCTAGTTGGCCTTGAGATGGTTATGGTGAGCTGCCTTCTTGAACTGCTGAAGTCCACCTGCTGTGGGTCGACCCACTATGTTATTAAGGAGAAAATTCCAGGATTTTAACACAGTGACAGTGAAGTGTGACGATGCTGCTCCTTTAACAAGGTTATGTTGTCCTTGTTTTTTTTCAGAAAGGTTGTAAAAGACACAAACTTTGAAAAGTCTAAGTTAAAGGGTTTTAGGGCCAATTTAATTATAGCTAATAGATACTGCATCAGGCAGATGGCTTTTAAGTTTAAAAACATACTTGCGCAACGAAAGGTGAGTGGCCAGTTTTCCCAGCCCGGCCCTCTCTAGTTTGGTTTGGGTTTTTAACAGTAGCGTTGTAAAAGCTGCTGGACCCAAAGAAGCAGATTCATGCTGTCTCTCTGACCTCTCTCCTGTGTTTGATTTTACCTTTTGTTCCAAGTAGTTTTTATGGGGATTTTTGCAAGTATTGGGAACAGCATCGTAAGTCAGTGTAATTTGCTGGGTTTTCGATAGATTAAGTTATCCGGTATTCTGTTCTCTTTATATTTCATTCAGTAATCTTGTAATAAATTCTGCTTTGTTTAAAATTATGTGGTTTGACTAACTGCATTTCTCCTGGAATATCCATTGTACACCTACTTAAAACAACTAGCAAAGTTAGGGTCTGGGCCATATTCTTGAAATGATTTGAGGGGGTCTGACCTGGTCCATAACAGAAGGAATGGTGATATATTTCCAAGTCAGGATAGTGAGTGGCTTGGAGGGGATCTTAAAAGTGGCAGTATTCCCATATATCAGCTGCCCTTGTACTTCTCGATGGATTTGGTTGTGGATTTGGAAGATGCTATCTGAAAATCTCTGGTGAATTTCTGCAGTGTCTCTTGTAGGTAATACACACTGCTGCTACTGAGTGTCAGTGTTGGAGGGAACGGATACTTGTGGATATAGTGTCAATCAAGTGGACTGCTTTGTCCTTGATGGTGTCAAGTTTCTTGAGAGTTGTCGGGGCTGCACTCATCCAAGCAAGTGGGGAGTATTCCATCACACTCCTGACTTGTATCTTGTTAATGATGGATAGGGTTTCGGGAATCAGGATGTGAGTTCCTCATCACAGCACTCCTAGTCTCTGAACTGCTCTTGTACCCACTGTGTTTATGTAGTGAGTTGAGTTAAGTTTCTGATAACTCCCAGGATGTTGATAGTGGGGGATTCAGTGATGGTAACACAACTCAATGAAAAGGGTGGTGATTAGGATGTGTTTTATTGGTGATGGTCATAGCCTGGTGTTTGTGTGGTGCCACTTGTCAGCCCGAGCCTGGATGTTGTCCAGATCTTGTTGCATTTTGAGACAGACTGCTTCAATATCTGAGGAGTCATGAATGGTGCTGAACATTGTTCGCTGATGATTTCAGAATCCCATTTCTGACCTTATGATGGAGGGAAGGTCATTCATGAAGCAGCTGAAGATGGTTGAGCCTAACTCACTATCCTGAGGAACTCCTCCAGAGATGTCCTGGAGCTGAGATGATTAACCTTCAATAAACCTAACCATCTTCCTATGTGTCAGGGATGAATCTAACCACTGGAGAGTTTGCCCCCAATACATATTGATTTCAGTTTTGCTCGGGCTCCTTGCTTCCACACTCAGTCAAATACAGCCTTGATGTCAAGGGCTTTCACTCTCACCTCACTTCCATTATTCAGCTCTTTTGCTCATGTTTGTATGAAGACTGTAATAAGGTCAGCAGCTGAGTGAACCTGGCAGAACCCAAACTGGGTGTCACTAGACAGTTATTACTGACAAGATGCTGCTTGATAGCACTGTTGATGACACCTTTCAACACTTTACTGATGATCGAGAGTAGACTGATGGGACTGTAAATGACCAAGTTGGATTTGTCCCGCTTTTTAGTACAGGATATATATGGTCAATTTTCCACATTGTTGGGTGGATGCCAGCATTGTAACTGTACAGAAGCAACTTGATTAAGTGGGCAGCAAGTTCTGGAGCACAAGTAATATTGCCGGAATGTTGTCAGGGTCCATAGCCTTTGTAATATCCTCCACCAATTCTTGCTGTCACGTAGAGTAAATTGAATTGGCTGAAGACTGGTATCTGTAATGCTGGGGATCACTGAAGAAGGCTGAGATGGATTATCTGTTCAGTATTTCTGGCTGAAGTTTGCTGCAAATGCTTCAGCCTTATCTTATGCACTGATGTGCTGGTGTCTTCTATCAATGAGAATGTAGATATTTGTGAGCATCCTCCTCCAGTGAGTTGCTTAATCTGATCCATTGTTTACAGGATCATTTAGTTCTATCATTTGCTACTTATATGTTTGGCTTGCAGGTAGTCATCCTCTTCAGGTATGCCTGGTGCTTCACCTGTTATGCTTGCCTGCACTCTTCATTGAACAAGGGTTGATCCTCTGGCTTGATGGTAATGGTTGAGTTGGGGATATGCTGGGCCATGAGGTTACAGATTGTGCTGGAGTACGATTCTGCTGTTGTTGATAGTCCAGAGCACCTCAGGATGCCCAGTCTTGATTTGCTAGGTCTGCTTAAAGCCTGCCCCATTTAGCATGGTGATAGTGCCACACAACACAATGGAAGTTATTCTCAGTGTAAAGGTGGGACTTTGTCTCCAAATGGACTGTGCGGTAGTCACTCATAACAATACTGTCATTGACAGATGCATCTACAGCTGGCAGATCAGTAATGATGAGATCAAGTATGTTTTTCCCTTTTTTTGTTTTCTTTACCATCTGCTGCAGACCCAGTCTAGGAGCTATGTCCTTTATGACCCGACCAACTCGAACTGTAGTACTGCTGCCGAGCCACTCTTGGTAGTGAACATTGAAGCCCCCCATCCAGAGTACATCTTGTGCCCTTGGCATCCTCAGTGCTTCCTCTAAGTATTGTTCAACATGGAGGAGTACTGGTTCATCAGCTGATGGAGGACGGCATGTGTAGTAACCAGCAAGAGGTCTTTTTGCCCATGTTTAACCTGGAACCATGAGACTTCATGGGGTTCGGAGTCAATGTTGAGGATTCCCAGGGCAACTCCCTCCTGACTGTATACTATGGTGCCACTACCTCTGCAGGGTCTGTCTTGCCAGTGGGACACATCCAGGGGTGTTGATGATGGTGTCTGGGACATTGATGGTAAGGTATGATTCCATGAGTATGACTGTCAGGCTGTTGCTTGACTTGTCTGTGAGACAGCTCTTCCAATTTTGGCACTAGCCCCTAGATATTAGTGAGAAAGACTTTGCAGAGTTGATAGGGCTGCTTCTACTGTTGTCTTTTCTGATGTCTAGGTTGATGCCAGATGATCCGTCGGATTTGATTTCTTTGAGACTTTATAGCGAATGGTCCATTTGAATGGCTTGCTAAGCCATTTCAGAGGACAATTGAGAGTCAACCACATTGCTGTGGGTCTGAAGTCACATGTAGGCCAGACCAGGTGAGGATGGCAGATTTCCTTACTTTAAGGCCATTAGTGAACCAGATTTTTTTTGTCAAACAACTGACAATGGTTTCATATTCATCATTAGACCCTTATTTCCAGATTTTTTTTATTGAATACAAACTCCACCATCTGCTGTGACAGGATTCAAACATTATCTGGGACTCTGGATTAATAGTGTAACGATAATAACACTAAGACATCACCTTCCCAGCACCACTAGGACATTGTCTTTCCTGAGACACCTAAAAGAATCTAATAGTTAGTGGCATCTAAAGAGAACATGGCTTTGTCTTCCCCTCATGATCCAACATTAGGAGGCTGCAGTTTGATTAAAAGTGGGCTCTACATTTCTGAAGAAGCTGGGTATGGAATTCATGGCCAAAAATGACAAGTTCAGTTGTAGCTCAATATGGTATGAGTGGAGTGGAAATCCAATTGTGACCGCAGCTCCTTGGAAGGTTCAGCCCAGTGAAACTGATACCTGACTATAAAATAGGAATTGCAATGTTCAACTTAGCCACATTGTTTGTCATTATCATCAATGGAAGAGAGCACATATAATGACAGATATACAACCAAGTCAGAGATTCAGTGTTATTGACAAGAACCTGAAGCAATAATAGTTATGATCAATATCCATAGGTAATTGAGTGATTCAATTCTCTTTAGGTACATATCTATAGTAAGAATCCTTCCCTATGAGAACATTTGCCTTTACTTTGCAATCCACAATGTTCATATGTACTCATTTATAGTCACATGTGTTCAAAAGCAGTCATTTGACATTAAATAATGATAAAGCACCATAACTGGCAATCAACTAATATGAATTGAAATTGGAAAATCTCAAAAAATATATAATTTTCGATCATCTAGCATTAATTTAGTGCTCAAAAATCATCAACTGACACTGAATGTGAACAAAGAGTTTTTTTTCTTGTGAGGAAAGGTCTGGTTCTTGAGATCATGGCAAAATCGAATAAGTTTCAGTTATCATATTCTTCTCTAAGTACCAGCTGATGGGGTATATGCAACTCATGTTTAAATTGTTTAACAGAAAGTCAAGGCACAATTATAACAAGGTTCAAGAATCTGAAGGAACAATACCTTAAATAAACCTGGCAAAATGTTTCAGAGTTTCAGATTCAGAGCTTTCATTGACTTATGCAGAGGGGCACTTACTCATAATCCATTATATTTATTACCATTACCTGCTGACTTCTACCAGTCTCCAACTCTATCTACTAATGTTTATTTTAGACTTTCCATTCTCACAATAGGACATTGTTACAATTGAGGTTGACATGTTATTCTGATTCATTTCAAGTCCCATTTATAGGATAATTCGAGAAACCAACATTTCACGATTGACTTAGTTTATTTATATATTTATATTTTGGTGAACCCGATATGATGGGAGACTGAATGGAACACTTGGCGTGTTTAGCAAAGGATCTTGTTGAATCTGTCAGCCATCAAGAAGGGAAACTGTAAAGGTGTGGGATCATTGTAAATCTACCTAAAGCTCAGACATTACTGCAAAGATGTCAGTTAAAATGATTTCTTCTCTCTGTCAAGTGATGCAAAGCGTCTAGCAAATGTCCTTATCTAACACTGCATATTATATATATATGGAGAAAGGAAACTGATCCTGTTTAAAGTTATGATTGTGTTAATCTGCAAAGGTTTTGATGAGATAGAGTTAAACATTGAAACATTCATGAGATCTTTGGCTTATGGAACATAGCAACAAGCTCAGAAAGTAAATGAGTTTTCAAAAACGTACCAGGAGGAGATGAAGAACTTGAGAAAATAATTGGAGCAGACGGATCAAGTGATAAATGGTTAAAGACACAGGTTTGCAGGTGAGAGTGAGGAGCAAGAGAATCAGTTATTGTGAGAAAAGATTAATAACAGGACCTCTTCTAAAGTATTGTGCGCAGTCATGGTCTCCCTGTTATAGGAAGGATATTATTAAGCTGGAAATCATTCACAAAATATTTCCCAGGATGTTGCCAGGAATGGAGAATTTGAAATACAAAAATTAATTGGAAAGACTGGGGTGTCAGAGGTTGAGGGGTAACCTCATAGAGATTTATCAAATTATGAGGGGAATAGATTAGGTGAATGGCAGGTGACATTTTCTAAGGATGGGGGGGATTTCAAAATTAGCAGGCATATTTTTAAAGTGAGAGGAGAAAGATTTAAAAAAAGACGTGAGGGGCAATTTATTGACACAGAGTGTGGTTCATTTGTGGAATTAACTTGGAGAGTAATGTGGGTGATGTGGGTACCATTACAACAGTTAAAAGGCATCTTAATAAGTAGATGAATAAGAAATGCTTAGAGAGATGGGGCCAAGCACAGACAGGTGGGACTAGTTTTGGGATTACAGTAGGCATGGGACTGTTTGGACTGAAGAGTCTGTGTCTGTGCCATATGACTCCATGACTAAGACTCTACATGTTCTACAATATGAGAGTATTGATATCAAATACTGCTATGACTTGTTCAAGTTGTAAACAACATTTATGACTTGTAAAATATTGAATTTTTGTTTATCAATGTTGATGTGATTAGTAACTTGTTAATGGTTCTAATCACATTCAGTGAAATAAGAACTATGGTCTGTTCTGCTTCACTAAGGAACTTAGTATAGTACGAATATAAAGTTGAGTTAGTAAGATCAGAATCACAACTTTTAAATCTTCTCCTCCAAACCTAATTAAACAGTGTGAGAATGCTTTGGAATCAGAGTCACACTTCTATAATACTGACAATGCCATTTAGGGTAAAATAAATAAATAAATCAGTGAGCTACCTTCACCTTCAGTGACACACTCAGTGAGCGACAAATTACAAAATATATAAGCACGGTAAAGGCAGCTATCCCATGAAGAAACCCAACTTCTGTTTTAAACTAACTCTGTGCATGCAAAAAGGAGACAAAAGTTTTAGAATTTGGCATGGCAGTCACACAGTTAATCATACAATTAATGTTTATTATTGATCAACCTGATATGTTATACTACAGTAAGCAGAACCAATGTACATCTTGGTACTATAACGCCATATAACTCTGCTTAGCTTCACTTGACAAAGAATTACACTGTAGAATTGCAAACAGGTTGAAGACAGTACCATCAGAACTGAATGTTCTGAAGAAGGGTCATTAGACCCAAAACTTTAATTCTACTTTTCTGCACAGATACTGCCAGAACTACTGAGATTTTCCAGCAATTTCTGTTTTGGTTTTTGATTTCCATCAACTACAATTCTTTGTTTTTTTGAAAACAATGCTCTAATGTTTCAGCAGATCAGCTACAAAGGTAAAGGTTCTTTTAGCATATGTGTCAAATCCAAACTTCCAAAGTCGATAAAAGGGAGGGGGCATAATCTGGGCTAGTTAGCCCTTCCCAAGAACATCATAATTGCAACTCTACTGGTATCTTTTAATTTGTTTGGAATTTAGTTTTTCAGTAAATGTAACCCTAATATTAAAGTTAACATTCCAAAGTTTGCAATTGTACAATTTAAAAAATTTCAACAAACTGTGTATAACATCATTTTTCGATAAGTATTTTTTTAAAGTATAAAGGATAACATGAACCATTTTCAGGCATTCAAACATAGCAGGAGAAAAACTAATTAGAACAGATGTGGCAAAAGAAAAGTGAATGCTCAACAATAAGAAAGTATCCAATTTAATGGGAACTTCAAAAATTAAGCAAAAATTGAGACATGACTTCAAGGATATCAATCATTGGTCATGACTGCATATATCTCACTTTTTATTTAATTGAGAGGTAAAGAGCATTCCAAACTATTCTTTAATCAAAGTTAAAAAGTCATAAACTAATCATTAAGATGACAGATGAATTGATTTTTGACAAAATTAAGATGACAGATGAATTGATTTTTGACAACTTACGGAAGTAGTCAGGAGATAGTGGGAGGTAGTTTCAATCAACGTCCATCACCCTTAAGAGCCGATAAGAGATTGATCATGAGTCCCTTCAACCAATTAGTAATAAGCCTCCCTTAACCTAGACCAATCTGGATATAATAATATAATTGATTATGCTGTGGGTCATAGTTTGGAAAGTGATAAGAACCAACAGCTTTCAGTGACCAACACGTGAGAGAGGTTTGCAGTTATCCTATTTTTCAATTGGAGGTGGAAGGCTCTCAATGCATTGCAGAGAGAACAGAGAAGGGTGCTAACTTTTGTCCTGAGTTGAACTGGAACACAACAACCATAACACAATGTAAAGCCATTGCCCTGCTAAAACTGGTATTAATGATAACCTAAGTAAGGTTTCCTGAGTTGATACACTAGATCGGTTCAGTTGTCTTATTGTTTAAAGTCGCAAATTAACAAATTGATATTGAGATTTGTGCTAAAATAATATTATTTAGAACTTATACTGCTCCACTAGTAACAAAAATAAAATAACCAGAGTGGTGATAGAGCAAATTGTGTAGTCATTAGATTGCAATAGCTTAGTTCAGGAAACAATTCAAAAACCAAAACAGAAATTGCTGGAAAATCTCAGTAGTTCTGGCAGTATCTGTGCAGAAAAGTAGAATTAAAGTTTTGGGTCTAATGACCCTTCTTCAGAACATTCAGTTCTGATGGTACTGTCTTCAACCTGTTTGCAATTCTACAGTGTAATTCTTTGTCAAGTGAAGCTAAATTCAACGATTCAAAAAAGCTTAGCAAGTTTATTACAAATACAATTGAGATAAACATGCAAAGATTATTGACAAAAGCAAGGTTTACGATGTGCAAAGATAGATACTACCAATATTCTAACATCCCAAACTTAACAACAGGCAAACGTGGTTAACACACAAGTTATTGTTGAACATGAAACAGAACACATCAAACAGCAAATGTGATCAAGTCAACTCTTAAAGATTTCTTTACCATTTCCTTCCAGCCACTTTGTGTCACACAATCTCATTAAAACTTCACAATGGCTGACCTTTCGACCATCTGGTCTTAAAACTTCTTCAAACGTTGTTCTGTCATAGACTAACTGAGTGACTGCTGGTGGTTCACATTTCTTTCCATCCCCAGGCACAACTTCAGCTTTACATAAACATCAAGCTTCTCCAAGCCAGTCCAATGCTTACCTTACATTTGTTTCCAGAACACTAACCTGACTCAGTTGCACAAAGAAATACTACCTGTACTTTTCTTCACCCTTGTTTGCTGTTGCAGTGAACAGTTAATGACATATGGCTCCTTCTGAACTATCACAGCTCCCAGGAATTTTCCAATTCTGGATTCAACACTTACTTGCCTAAAGACATCTATTACTTCTGCCTGAACTCTAACAGCATACAGTTATCCAACTGCTCTTGATTTTTCACTGAATGTCCAATCATACAGACTCAATGTAAATGTTGCCTGTTTGCAGTCAAGCCACATAATTATTTTCTATTTGAAAGTTTTTTTTTCTCTCTCTGTCTTTAACTCCAACAACACTAACCTGAGATTTCTCTTCAATGTCCCCTGAAGTGCTTTCAGTGATTCATTAAATCTTGCTACAAACCCTGTCCTTGTTCCTCGGCAAAGTTGTATATGACTAATATTTTGAAACAGTCAAATGTGGCTAGCCCTTAGAACTGTGTATTCCCTGAATTTTATAATGTACTGAAAGCAGAGACATAAAGAAATTCATTACACCTTCTTTCAGTAATATCCAAAAAAATTCAGAAAAGTAAGGTGGCAGAGTTGAAAATGGTAGCCATCACGAAGCAGAAGGTACTAGTAAAACTGAATGACCTGAAAGTGGATAAATCACCTGGTCCAGATGGACGACACCCCAGAATTCTAAGGGAGATGAGACAATGGAGGCAGTAGTGGTGATCTTTCAGGAAACGTTGGAATCAGGGAGGACTGGAAATTCGCTAACATGACAATCCTGTTTAAAAAGGGAGCAAGGCTAAAGATAGAAAATTACCGACTGATTAGCAAAACCTGGGTCATAGGTAAGATCCTGGAATCCATTGTGATGGTTGAGATTTCTGAATACTTGGAAATTTATGGCAAAATAGGGCTATGTCAGCACGGTCATATCAAGGGGAGATCATGCATTACAAATCTGCTAGAATTCTTTGATGAAGCGATGAGCAGTTTAGACCAAGGGGTTAAGAAAAAGAAGGAAGCATATGTCAGGTATAGACAGGATAGATCAAGTGAATCCTTAGAAGAATAGAAAGGAAGTAGGAGTATACTTAAGAGGAAAATCAGGCCGGCAAAAAGGGGACATGAGATAGCTTTGGCAAATAGAATTAAGGAGGATCCAAAGGGTTTTTACAAATATATTAAGGACGAAAGGGTAACTAGGGAGAGAATAGGGCCCCTCAAAGATCAGTAAGGCGGCCTTTGTGTGGGGCCACAGAAAATGGGGGAGATACTAAATGAATATTTTGCATCAGTATTTACTGTGGAAAAGGATATGGAAGATATAGACTGTAGAGAAATAGATGGTGACATCTTGCAAAATGTCCAGATTACAGATGAGGAAGTGCTGGATGTCTTGAAATGGTTAAAGGTGGATAAATCCCCAGGACCTGACCAGGTGTACCCGAGAACTCTGTGGGAAGCTAGAGAAGTGATTGCTGGGCCTCTGGCTGAGATATTTGTATCGTCGACAGTCAGAGGTGAGGTGCCGGAAGACTGGAGGTTGGCTAACATGGTGCCAATATTTAAGAAAGGTGGTAAGGACAAGCCAGGGAACTACAGACCAGTGAGCCTGATGTTGGTGGTGGACATGTTGTTGGAGGGAATCCTGAGGGGCAGGATGTACATGTATTTGGACTGATTAGGGATAGTCAACATGACTTTGTGCGTGGGAAATCATGTCTCATAAACTTGATTGAGTTTTTTGAAGAAGTAACAAAGAAGATTGATGAGGGCAGAGCAGTAAATGTGATCTATATGGACTTCAGTAAGGCATTCGACAAGGTTTCCCATGGGAGACAGATTAGCAAGGTTAGATCTCATGGAATATAGGGAGACCTAGCCATTTGGATACAGAACTGGCTCAAAGGTAGAAGACAGAGGGTGGTGGTGGAGGGTTGTTTTTCATACTGGAGGACTGTGACCAGTGGAGTGCCACAAGGATCGGCGCTGAGCCCTCTACTTTTTATCATTTACATAAATGATTTGGATGCGAGCATAAGAGGTACAGTTAGTAAGTTTGCAGATGACACCAAAATTGGAGGTGTAGTGGACAGCGAAGAGGGTTACCTCAGATTACAGATGGGCCAATGGGCTGAGAAGTGACAGATGGAATTTAATTCAGATAAATGCGAGGTGCTGCATTTTGAGAAAGCAAATCTTAGCAGGACTTATACACTAAATGGTAAGGTCCTAGGGAGTTTTGCTGAACAAAGAGACCTTGGAGTGCAGGTTCATAGCTCCTTGAAAGTAGAGTCGCAGGTAGATAGGATAGTGAAGAAGGCGTTTGGTATGCTTTCCTTTAATGGTCAGAGTATTGAGTACAGGAGTTGGGAGGTCATGTTGCGGCTGTACAGGACATTGGTTAGGCCACTGTTGGAATATTGCTTCAATTCTGGTCTCCTTCCCATCGGAAAGATGTTGCGAAACTTGAAAGGGTTCAGGAAAGATTTACAAGGATGTTGCCAGGGTTGGATGATTTGAGCTATAGGGAAAGGCTGAACAGGCTGGGGCTGCTTTCCCTGGAGTGTCGGAGGCTGAGGGGTGACCTTATAGAGGTTTACAAAATTATGAGGGGCATGGATCGGGGAAATAGACAAAGTCTTTTCCCTGGGGTCGGGGAGTCCAGAACTAAGGGCATAGGTTTAGGGTGAGAGGGGAAAGATATAAAAGAGACATAAGGGGCAACATTTCTATGCAGAGGGTAGTACGTGCATGGAATGAGCTGCCAGAGGATGTGGTGGAGGCTGGTACAATTGCAACATTTAAGAGGCATTTGGGTGGGTATATGAATAGGAAGGGTTTGGAGGGATATGGGCCAGGTGCTGGCAGGTGGGACTAGACTGGGTTGGGATCTCTGGTCGGCATGGACAGGTTGGACCGAAGGGAATGTTTCCATGCTGTACATCTCTATGACTCTATGACTCTATGAGAGACAATGAATGTTATCTATCTGGGACCTCAAGAAGGTTTTTGACAATGTGCCGCACAGGGGCCTACTGGGCAAGATAAGAGCCCATTGTGTTAGAGGCAAGGTGCTAATGTGGATAGAAGATTGGCTGTTTGGCAAAAAACAGAGAGTGAGGATAAAAGGTCCCTTCTCAGGATGGCAGCTGGTGACAAGTGGTGTTCGTAAGCCTCAGTGTTTAGACCACAATGTTTCACTTTACACATTAATAATTTAGATGAAGGAACTGAGAACATTCTGGCTAAGTTTGCAGATGACACAAAGATAGTTAGAGGGACAGGTAGCATTGAGGGGACAGGGAGACTGCAGAAATATTTGGACAGGTTAGGAGAATGGGCAAATGGCAGATGGAATACAACGTGGGAAAGTGTGAGGTCATGCACTTTGTTAGGAAGAATAGAGGTATGGAATATTTCCTAAATGGGGATGAAATTCAGAATTTTGAAGTGCAAAGACACTTGGGAGTTCTAGTCCAGGATTCTTGCAAGGTAGATGTGCAGTTAGGAAGGCAAATTGTAGTGATGGCACTTATTTTGAGAGAACTTAAATATAGAAACAACAATGTGCTTATGAGGCTGTATAAGAATCTGTTCAGACCACATTTAGAGTATTGTGTGCAATTTTGGGTCCCATATCTCAGGAAGGATGTACTGGCCTTGGAGTGTGTTCAGAAGAGGTTCATGAGAATGGTCCCAGGAATGTAAAGCTTAACACATGAGGAAAGTTTGAGGACTCTGGGTTTATACTTGATGGAATTTAGAAGGATGAGGGAGGATCTAACTGAATCATACAGACTACTGAATGTCCTGGTCAGAGTAGAAGTTGGGAAGGTGCTTTCACTGGTAGGAAGGACTAGGACCCGAGGGTATGGTCTTTGAGTAAAAGGGAAGACCTTTCAGAATGGAGATAAGAAGAAACTTCTTCAGCCAGAGAGTGATGAATCTATGGAATTCATTGCCACAGAAGGTTGTGGAGGGCAGGTCATTGAGTATATTTGAGATAGATAGGTTCTTGAGTATCAAGGGCATCAAGGGTTACAGGGAGAAAGTGGAAGAATGGGGTTGAGGAAGCTATCAGCCATGATTGAATGGCAGAGTAGACTCGATGGACTGAATGATCTGAGTTCTGCTCCAATGTTTTATGGTCTATTTATGATTTAGACAGGAAATTATGAACTTTTTCAAGGTAAGTTACTACCCTAAGATGTTTCATTTGTGACATCTACTTAAAGTCCCCACCTTCAACAGTCAAAGGCATATTTATTATTAGCTCTTATCTATGCCTGCTGTAGCTGCCACAAAAATTTCAAAAAAAAATCTATGTATAAGTACAGAGAATGAAGCACTAAGGATAGCCTTTCTGGACATCTCAAAAGTCTCCTCACTCAACATGTCATAAATCTGTAAGATTTGCCAGTGAGCTGCATCTGGGTGAGGAGTGTCCAGTTTTCTGTGATTTCCTTTTTTTTTCTTACCTTCAGGCAAAAGCTTCCTTGAATCTTATGGTTTATCTTTGTAGATTAGATGACAATGTATCAGGTCATTCACCACAAAATACAAATCTTATTGCTTCTAGATATGTTTAATAAGCATTGATTTAAAATAACTTCTTTCTAATTTTTTTTTGTTTGATAAATAGATTTTTTTTCAAGCAAGATTATCAATGTGAATGATTTTGAGGAATATGATTTTATGTTTCTTCTCTGTTTGTACTAATGGCTTATTAATAAACAACATTTTCTTTCTATCTTGTCGTGAGTTTGTCTCCAAAAGAGTTTCTTTTCCCCCTGATGTGCAATGCTTATGTGCTTTCCCCTTATATTTAAAACTGGGTGTGGATAAAATGGTATTGACAAATCCAATAGACATTTGTACCCTCAAGTCACATACTCTGCGACAATGATAATATCATAAATCTTGTTAAGGTACACATACATTCAGGCCATAAGGTAATAAACAACACATCTCATGAGATATTTTCAAACTAGATAGTCCCTAGTTTACATTGTTAAGTTAATAATAGTTTGCCAATGATGCAGGTTGAATTTGTCGGAAAATACCTCAAGTTGCCATTCAGTCAGTTTTTTTCAAATTGCTGCAAATCATCTAACAAAGCTTTTTTGAAAGGTTGGATGTTGTCTCAGGGAAATTTACATACCTTGTCTCCACAGAAAGTAAAATATATTGAAATTAAATAAATACATTAAGCATACTTGGGAGGAGAGTAGAAAACAATGGTTAGAACACATGAAGCCCTGAAGAAGGGCTAATGCCCAAAACGTCGATTCTCCTGTTCCCTAGAATGCTGCCTAGATTGGATTGGGTTATTTGGTCGGCATGGACAAGTTGGACTGAAGAGTTTATTTCTGTACTGTACATCTCTATGACTCAAAGTTATATATAGTTTTTAGGACTAAAAGGATCACAGGGTATGATGTGAAAGTGGGAACAAGGCACTTAGTTTGATACTCAGCCATAAATTGAATAACAGAAAAGGCTCAAATCAATAATCAGCAATTCCAACTTCGCAGTGTCATCACTCACTCCATGTTTTTCCGTTGCTCCTTCCTGTCAAGGATTCAGTTCTGTGCACATAGATAATTATTTTGAAGGTAATTTTTGTCCCAAACTTAATTTGTCATTGCAGAATTTGTTTAATTTGGTCCAGTGCTATTCCTGTCATTACCACTGATATCCTAGTTTCATATCTTCATTAACGTTTTGCTTTTTTTAAAAAAAAGATGAGCTATTAAATCTATGATCATCAAAATGAAGCATTTATAAGATCACTAATATTCTAATAATAGATAACACTGCTAAACTACCAGTATTTCAGTTTGCACATGTTGAATGTTGCGGTCACTAAAAAATTGAATTTTCTGTGTACTTACTGTGTAGCATGAGGTTTTATTGAGCACTTATTACAGCAACTTCCCAAACTTTTCGCACATGTTTATCGCCTACCCATTTCTCAAAGACAGTATCTTACTGCTCATTGCTAATTTGTCGGATGACTTAACCAAGCATTTCCCATTACTAATTGCAGTGCATTCATTCCATTCCAGAGGCATTTGTTTCAGGTCAATTGCTAGTGTATGTGCTTTTGTAATTTTATAATCATATTTGCTTTCTCAAATATCAATGTGAATTTTTGTAACTTGCAAAATATTTACTCAGCTGCCAAGTTTGGAAAAAGGATGTTTTGTGATCCTGATCTGACAGGATCGTAAGACAATCCCAAGGAAATCATGAACATGAATAAAATTGCTGTCAATGTAGGTGCAGCTTCTCATGAACAATGTCAAATACAAAGATTGGCTGTATCATTTGTTGGTTCATCCTCTTCATCCTATTTTTCTTCATATTTTATTCTTCAACATATTTACACTGAAATTTCAGCAAATGTGTAAATGCTCAATTAACAACAGTACTCGCAGTCAGGTATTGAGAATCTCCTGTTCTGAGTTATCTAATTGGACTGAATGGCACTGTTAATCACCATTTATCCCCTATTAACTTGACAATTAGTCATCACATTTTGAGCTTCATCTTCACAATCACTATTCTCGTAAATGAGCCTGACATTTAATTTCACAACTCAAAATGTACAACATCTTACTCTCAAGCAACAGTTTCAGTGCAGCCTGAAAGAATTTGTACTAATCAAAGTTGAACTCTTATAAAAGGTGGTTGCACGTTATTGCCTCTACGTTTATTAGATATATTTATTTATTCTCCTTTTATGTAATCGGTGCTAGTATTTTCACCAGACAAAATACTACAGCTTATATAATGTTTTCAAAGTTATGCTTATCACATTTTGCAAAAAAACACTTAGTTAAGACCTCCTGTACCAAATGAAATTCACAAAATTTCAGCTGCCACTCTCCTAATTTATAGATATTTTCTAAATAACCTGTTCAGAAGTGCTCTTTCACACCTCTGGAGAAGGTAAAATTTGAACTCAGGCCTCACAGCTCAGATATAGGGATACTATTAATGGACCACAAGAGTCCTTCCTTCCTACTTTATAAACATATTGGTTTTACTTTTATCAACTGCCTCATACCAAGATCCCTTACCTTTCAATCCAACCAAAAACGTTTCACATTTCAAATGACCATGTTACTGTTTTACCCTCAGATGGAAAAATACCCCCTACCCATTTTTTTTTTGATTCTCCACAGATATTTTTATAATCACACATGTTGTATTAACTACTTTATTATGACAATTTATATTCCCAAAGAACATTATTTCACTTTCAATACTTTATTTGGTAAGAACTTAAGAATTTATTTCATTACCCAAATAATAACTATAATAATATTTCCTTTTAAATTTTGAGTATTTACATTTTTTCATCTCTTGTTTCCCTGTTGCATGTGTTCTAACCATTGTTTTCTACTCTCCTCCCAAGTATGCTTAATGTATTTATTTAATTTCAATATATTTTACTTTCTGTGGAGACAAGGTATGTAAATTTCCCTGAGACAACATCCAACCTTTCAAAAAAGCTTTGTTAGATGATTTGCAGCAATTTGAAAAAAACTGACTGAATGGCAACTTGAGGTATTTTCCGACAAATTCAACCTGCATCATTGGCAAACTATTATTAACTTAACAATGTAAACTAGGGACTATCTAGTTTGAAAATATCTCATGAGATGTGTTGTTTATTACCTTATGGCCTGAATGTATGTGTACCTTAACAAGATTTATGATATTATCATTGTCGCAGAGTATGTGACTTGAGGGTACAAATGTCTATTGGATTTGTCAATACCATTTTATCCACACCCAGGTTTAAATATAAGGGGAAAGCACATAAGCATTGCACATCAGGGGGAAAAGAAACTCTTTTGGAGGCAAACTCACGACAAGATAGAAAGAAAATGTTGTTTATTAATAAGCCATTAGTACAAACAGAGAAGAAACATAAAATCATATTCCTCAAAATCATTCACATTGATAATCTTGCTTGAAAAAAAGTCTATTTATCAAACAAAAAAAAATTAGAAAGAAGTTATTTTAAATCAATGCTTATTAAACATATCTAGAAGCAATAAGATTTGTATTTTGTGGTGAATGACCTGATACATTGTCATCTAATCTACAAAGATAAACCATAAGATTCAAGGAAGCTTTTGCCTGAAGGTAAGAAAAAAAAAGGAAATCACAGAAAACTGGACACTCCTCACCCAGATGCAGCTCACTGGCAAATCTTACAGATTTATGACATGTTCAGTGAGGAGACTTTTGAGATGTCCAGAAAGGCTATCCTTAGTGCTGCGCTTCTCCAGCAACACATTTCCATCTCCGATCTCCAGCACCTGCAGACCTCATTTTCTCTTCAATCCAATCTAGTCCCACCTGCCAGCACCTAGCCCATGTCCCTCCAAACCCTTCTATTCATATACCCATCCAGAATGCCTTTCAAATATTGCAATTGTACCTGCCTCCACCACTTCCTCTGGCAACTCATTGCATACACACCTCACACTGTATGAAAATGTTGCCCCTTAGGTCTCTTTTAAGTCAATCCCCTCTCACCCTAAACCTATGTCCTCTAGTTCTGGACACCCTCACCCTAAGGGAAAGACCTTGACAATTTACTCTATCCATGCCCTTCATGATTTTATAAACCTCTATAAGGTAACCCCTTAGCCTCCGATGCTCCAACGAAAACAGCACTAGCTCATTCAACCTCTCCCTATAGCATAAATCGTCCAACCCTGGCAATATCCTTGTAAATCTTTTCTGAACCTTTTCCAGTTTCACAACATCTTTCCGATAGGAAGGAGACCAGAATTACACATAATACTCCAAAAGTGGCCTAACCGATGTCCTGTACAGCTGCAACATGACCTCTCAACTCAGTTACTCAATACTCTGATGAATAAAGGAAAGCTTACCAAATGCTTTCTTCACTATACTATCTACCCGTGACTCTACTTTCAAGGAGCTATGAACCTGCACTCCAAGGTCTCTTTGTTTAGCAACACACCCAAGGAACTTACCATTAAGTGTATACGTCCTGCTAAGATTCACTTACCCAAAATGCAGCACCTCACATTTATCTAAATGAAACTGCATCTGCCACTCCTCAGCTCATTTGCTCATCTGATCAAGATCCTATTGTAATCCAAGGTAATCTTCTTCGCCATCCAAACATCTCCAATTTTGGTGACATCTGCAAACTTACTAAGTATACCTCTTAAGCTCACATCCAAACCACTTATATAAATGACAAAAAAGTAGTGGACCCACCACCAATCCTTGTGGCACTCTACTGGTCACAGGCCTCCAATATGAAAAACAACCCTCCACCACCACCCTCTGTCTTCTACCTTTGAACCAGTTCTGTATCCAAATGGCTAGTTCTCCCTGTATTCCATGAGATCTAACTTTGCTAACCAGTTTCCCATGGGGAACCTTGTCAAACGCCTTACTGAAGTCCATATAGATCACATCTACCACTCTGCCCTCATCAATCATCTTTGTTATTTCTTCAAAACACTCAATCAAGTTTATGAGACATGATTTCCCATGCACAAAGCCATGTTGACTATTGCTAATCAGTCCTTGCCTTTCCAAATATACGTAAATTCTGTCCCTCAGGATTCCCTGCAACAACTTGGCCACCGCCAATATCAGGCTCACTGGTCTATAGTTCCCCGGCTTGTCCTTACCACCTTTCTTAAATATTCGCACCATGTTAGCCAACCTTCAGTCTTCTGGCACCTCACCTGTGACTATCAATGATACAAATATCTCAGCAAGAGGCCCAGCAGAGGTTCCCTGGCTTCCCTAGCTTCCCTAGCTTCCCACAGAGGTCTAGGGTACACCTGAGCAGGTCCTGTGGAGTTATACACTTGTATGCGCTTCAAGACATCCAGCACTTCCTCCTCTGTAATATGGACATTTTTCAAGATGTCCTCATCTATTTCTCTACATTTTATTTCTGCCATGTCCTTTACCACAGTCAATATTAATGCAAAATACTCATTTATTACCTCCCCATCTTCTGCAGTTCCACATAAAGGCTGCCTTGCTGACCTTTGAAACTTCTTCTTGAAAACATTCAAAGTTTTGGTCTCAACCACATTATGGAGGCAATGGTCTTGTGGTATTATCACTGGATGGCTGACTTAGAAACCCAGATAATGTTCTGGAGTTTAGGTTTGAATCATGCCATGACAGATAGTGGAATTTGAATTCAATAAAATATTTGGAATTGAGAGTTTAATAATGACAATGAATCCATTGCTGATTGTTGAAAATCCCATCTAGTTCACAAATGTTCTTTATGAAGGAAACAGCCATCCTTACTTGATCTGGCCTACATATGGCTCTAGACCCACAGCGATATGGTTGACTCTTAATTGCCTTCTGGACTATTTGAAATGGGCACAAATCCTGCCTGCCCAAAAACACCTTTATCCAATGAATGAATGAGAAAAAAACTTTCTCTGGCAGAAGATTCTACCGGTTCAACACTCTGAGTGAAGACATTTCTCCTCAACTCAGACCTAAATGGCCTACCTGGTATCCTTGAACCTTGACTGCAGTTCTGCACTCAGCAGTCATTGGATATTTACCCTGTATTTACCCTGTCTAGTTTTGCAACAGGTTATGGATTACTATTATGATGCTGCTGCTGCTGCTCCTTTAACAAGGTTATGCTGTCCTTGGCATTTTTTTCAGAGAAGTCATAAAAGCATTGATTCCGAAAAGTCTGGCCAGGATGTGTTTAGGGCTTGTTTGATTATAGATAACAGATACTGCCTCAGACAAAAGGCTTTCAAGTTTATAAAAAAAACACTTGTACAATTAACAGGGAGTGGCCAGTCCTCCCAGCTCAGCTTCATGCTAGTTTAATTTGGTTTCAGCAGTCTGGCTGTTCACTGAAAGCAGTCAATTGTGAAGCTGTTGGACCTAAAGAAGCAGGTCCATGCTGATCTTCTCTCTCTGAAATCTCTCCTGAACGAACCTGTGTTTGATGTTTCCTTTTATTGCCAAGGTGTGTTTATGGGCCTTGTTGCAATTCTAGCATATCTGTTTTCTGCAGCAGGAAGAACGGAAGCTTGGACCAGGGGCCTGTTGGGAAAGGTGAGTCATTAATTTAAATCTTTAAAAGTTTACCTCAAAGAGCAGAGGTTTCTGGGAAAGGAGGGGCTTTTATTTTCCCCTCAGCTATATAACTGAGTGTTTTCTAAACCTGAGACCCTGCATTTGTAGGACGTCCCACCCATTCACCTCCTCTAACCTTAAACACCAGGGACACATCAGGTAAATGTCACTTCTTTTTTACTTTCTGATGAGGGGACCATTAGGGATGGCAGTGCAGGGAGAGGAATGTTCCTCCTGCATGATGTTTGAGGTGAGGGATGCCATTAGTGTCCCATCCAAGCACATCTGCTGTAAGTGCACCCGACTCTTGCTCCTTCAAGACTGCGTCAGGGAACTGGAGCGGGAGCTGGATGAACTTCGGATCATTCGGAGGGCAGAGTCTGTGATAGATAAGCGTTATAGGGAAGCTGGATAACTGCGGGGGGGGGGGGGGGGGGGAGCAGTCAATGCAGGGATCCCCTGTGGTCATTCTCCTAAAAACAAGTATACCATTTTGGATACTGTTTGGGGCGTGACTTACCAGCGGCATGCATTGGGATGCAGGTCTCTGGCAAAGAGTCTGCCCCTCTTGCACAGAGGGAAGGAGGGAAAGAAGGAAAGTGTTAGTCATTGGGGACTCAATAGTTAGAGGGTCAGATAGAAGGTTTGTTGGAAACGAATGAGACTCACTGTTGGTGTGTTGCCTCCCAGGTGCCAAGACCTGTGATGTCTCAGATCGAGTCTTTGGGGTCCAAAAGGGACAGGGTGACCAGCCCCAAGTCATGGTCCACATGGGTACCAACGACATAGGTAGAAAGAGGGATTGGGATGTTAGACAGGATTTGAGGGAGCTATAGTGGAAGCTGAGAGCTAGAACAAACAGAGTTGTTATCTCTGGTTTGCTACCTGTGCCACGTGATAGCAAGGTGAAGAATCTGGAGAGATATCAGCTGAACACGTGGCTGCATGGATAGTGCAGGAGGGAGGGTTTTAGGTACTTGGATGATTGGGGCTTATTCTGGGGAAGGTGGGACCTTTACAAACAGGATGGTCTTCACTCGAAATGGAGGGGTACTTATCTCCTAGGTTGGAAATTGGCTAGTGCTATTTGGGTGGGTTTAACTCCGCTTAGCAGGGGAATGGGAACCTGTGGTGCAGTTCAGGTACACAGGAGGATGAGAGTAGGTAGAACATGGATAGGATTTCATGGTCTCAGGAATGTGCTGGAAGATTGCAAGCTGGTTTGAAGTATGTCTACTTCAATGCCAGGAATATCCGGAATAAGGTAGGTGAGCTTGCAGCATGGATAGGAACCTGGGACTTTGATGTTGTGGCCATTTCAGAGACATGGATAGAGCAGGTACAGAAATGGATATTGCAGATTCCAAGGTTAGGTCTTTCATTAATATCAGAGAAGGTGATAAAAGAGAGGGAGGTGTGGCTTTGTTAGACAAGGACAAAGTAGGTTTTGGAAAGAATTATAAGAGATAAGATTTACAATCATCTACCAAGGTGGTTGAAAGAACGTTTGACAAGTATTCATCTACTGTGGTGGTATGGACTGAAGTTAGAAACAGGAGAGGAGAGGTCACACTGCTGGGAGTTTTTTCATCGGCCTTCGCAAAGTTCCAGGAAGGTGGAAGAGAGGATTGGCAAAATGATTCTGGGTCGGAGTGAAAGGAATAGGGTGGTCATTATGGGGCTCTTTAACTTCTCCAATAGTGACTGGAAATGTTGTGACTCTAGTACGCCGGATGGATCAGTTTTTGTCCAATGTGTGCAGGAGGGTTTCCTGACACAGTATGTCGAAGAGCCGCTAAGAGGGGAGGCCATACTGGATCTGGTACTTGCTAATGAACCAGGACAGTTTTTATTAATTTAGTGGTAGGTGAGCACTTTGGAGAGAGTGACCATAATTCAGTTATGTTTAGTTCAGCAATGGAAATGGATTGGTACATGCCACAGGGCAAACGTTATAGATGGGGCAAGGGCAATTATAATGTGATTAGGCAAGACTTAGGAGGTATAGAATGGGGTAGCAAAATGCAGGGGATGGGGACAATCAAAATGTAGAACTGGTTTAAGGAACAGATATTGTATGTCCTTGATGGGTATGTCCCTGTCAGGCAGGGAGGAAGTGATAAGGTAAGGGAACCATAGCTTACTAAAGAAATTGTACCTCTTGTTAAGTGGAAGAGGGAGGCTGATGTTGCATTGAGACGAGATGATTCAGATGAGGCTATGGAGAGATACAGATTAGCTAAGAAGGATTTAAAGAGAGAGTTAAGAAGAGCAAAGAGGGAACATGAGCTGTCTTTAGCAGGTAGAAAAAATGACCAGCTTAAAGCTTTCTATAGTAATGTTAGGGATAAAAGGATGACTAGGGTAGGAATAGCGCCAGTCAAAGATAGAAGTAGGAAGTTGTGTGTGGACCTTGTGAAGATTAGAGAGGTGCTAATTGAATATTTCTCACTGTTTTCACTCAAGAAAAAGAGAATACTGAGATAGGACTATTAGACTTGAAAGTATTGAGGTTAGTAAGGAGGAGATATTATCAATTTTAGAATGTGTGAAAGTTGATAAGTCCCCTGGGCCAGATGGGATTCATTGAAGGATTCTCTGGGAAGCTAAGGAGGAGATGGCAGAGCCTTTAGCCTTGATCTTTGAGTTATCATTGTCTACAGGTTTAGTATTAGAGGACTGCAGGATTGCAAATATTGTGACCTTGTTCAAGAAAGGCAGCAGAGATGATCCAGATAATTATAGACCAGTGAACTTAACGTCTGTCATAGGAAAAGTTTTGGAAAACATTTTAAGAGAACGGATTTATAATCATCTAGCACGCAACAATTTGATTGGAGATAGTCAACATGGGTTTGTTAAGGACAGGTCGTGTCTCACAAACCTCAATGAGTTTTTTTGAGAAGTTTAGATTCAAAACTGGCTTTCTGTAAGAAGGGAATGAGTGGTGGTTGATGGAAAATATTTAGCCTGGAGTCCAGTTACTATTGGTGTGTCACAAGGATCTTTTTTGGGACCACAAGGATCTATTTTTAAAAATTACCTGGATGCAGGCATAGGTGGGTGGGTTAGTAAGTTTGCAGATAGCACAAAAGTCGGTGGAGTTATGGACAGTGTAGAAGAATGCTGCAGGTTGCAGGGGGACTTGAATAAGTGGCAGAAATGGGCTCAGAGGTGGAAAATGGAGTTCAATGCAGATAAATGTGAGGTGATTCACTTTGGAAAGAATAACAGGAAGGCAGAATACCGTGTCAATGGAAAGATTCTTGGTAGTGTGGATGTGCAGACAGATTTTGGTGTCCATGTACATAGATCCTTCAAAGTTGCCACCCAGGTTGATAGTGCTGTTAGGAGAAAGTGAGGACTGCAGATGCTGGAGATCAGAGCTTAAAAATGTGTTGCTGGAAAAGCGCAGCAGGTCAGGCAGCATCAAAGGAGAAGGAGAATCGACGTTTCGGGCATAAGCTCTGATAGTGCTGTTAAGGCGGCATATGGTGTGGTAGGTTTTACTGGTACAAAAATTGAGTTACAGAGCTGTGATGTCATACTGCAACTGTACAAAACACTATGAGGCCTAATTTGGAATATTGTGTACAGTTCTCGTTGCCCCATTACAGGAAGGATGTGGAAGCATTGGAAAAGGTGCAGACGAGATTTACCAGGATGTTGTCTGGTCTGGAGGGAAGGTCTTATGAGGAAAAGCTGTGAGGGATGTGGGTCTGTTCTCATTGGAGAGAAGAAGGCGAAGAGGGGATTTAATAGAGACATACAAGATGATCAGAGGATTAGATAGGGCGGACAGTGAGAATCGTTTTTCCGAGGATGATGACATCTGTTCATATGAGGGAGCATAGCTGCAAATTGAGGAGTGGTAAATTTAAGACAGATGTCAGAGACAGGTTCTTTACTCAGAGAGTGGTAAGGGCGTGGAATGCCCTGCCTGCCAATGTAGTTAACTCAGCCACTTTAGGGGCATTTAAACAGTCCTTGAATAAGCACGTGGATGATAATGGGATAGTGTAGGGCGAATGGGCTTAGATTAGTTCACAGGTCAGTGCAACGTCGAGGGCTGAAGGGCCTATTCTGTGCTGTATTGTTCTATATTTCTATCCACCTATACCTGCTCAAAACAACTAGCAAAGTTAGGGTCCGGGCTACGTTCTGGAAATATTTTGAGAGTGTCTGGCCTGTTACACATTATCTCCATCCACGAATAATTGATCTCTTCATTATGTAAGAAAAACTATAAACAATACATTCCTAATTATATTGAAAATGCTTTCAAGGTACTAGAACATATTGCCTTTGAGAAATAAAAAGCAGATTACCGTGAATGCTGGAAATTCAGACCAAAATCATCAGAAGTGGATGGCACGATGGCACAGTGGTTAGCACTGCTGCCTCACAGCGCCAGAGACCCGGGTTCAGTTCCCGCCTCAGGCGACTGACTGTGTGGAGTATGCACATTCTCCCCGTGTCTGCGTGGATTTCCTCCGGGTGCTCCGGTTTCCTCCCACAATCCAAAGATGTGCAGGTTAGGTGAATTGGCCATGCTAAATTGTCCATAGTGTTAGGTGAAGAGGTAAATGTAAGGGAATGGTTCTGGGTGGTTTGCACTTCAGCGGGTCAGTGTGGGCTTGTTGGGCTGAAGGGCCTGTTTCCACACTGTAAGTAATCTAATCTAAAAAAGTCTAGAAAACTCAGCAGGTAAAATGGCATCTGAGAATATAGGATTAACAATTAAAACTGGTGCCTGTTTTTGTCCAAACTGCCAAAAGTTTGAAGTACTACTTGTTACATAGTGTGTAAAGTTGAAAGATTTTTTTTTTGTCTATATGTAGCATGGCAATGCTTGAAGCATTCCTCTCATTCAATCAGATCATGGCTTATTCATGCCATAATTCAATTTATCTGCCCTTGATCTAAGACTCTCAAAATAGCTAATAAGAAACAATTTACATCAGTCTTGAAAATTTCAAGTGATTCAGAATTCACAACCTTTTGGAGAACAGCAACAAACACACATACAATTAGAATAACTAAATTACTCAGTATAAATTCAACATTAATTCTTTAAAAACGCAATAGAAAATTATTCTACTACTTCTGAGGTATTATTGACAGGTCAAATGTCCTTATCCTTTCTGTCATAAAAATAAACAAGTCTCTAGAAGCTATCTTGAATTCCTGGGCAAGTCATTAAAACACAACTAAGCATTGTGTGAATTAATGGGCTCCATAACTGTTAGTTCAAAATTATACCCACAATCATCTTGGTTTCAGAGTGAAATTCCAAAATAGTCAGTGTGAAGAAACTACCTAATCAGAAAGATATGCAAATAGATGAAACTCAACCACTACTTGTCAGAATAGTGAAAGATAACTAAAAATGTTCTGAACAGATGATAGAAACCAGGTTAATCAAAAAAGGACCATGAATATTTAAGCGTATAGAGAGAGAGGGACAATTAGATCCAGAACAGTAACAGCACAGGAATGTGTTTAAAATCCATCAGGGAAGTCATTCAGGCTGAGTTTTATCTATCTATTTGAAGAACCATACTTGGGTTTTGCTATGGTTTGCTATATCAGTGGACAAATGGTTTAACTGGACCTTGACTCGAGAGAAGACAGGGAAACCTGCTACTGAAAAGAGCAAGCTGCTGCAAACCCACCATCGTAAATGCTCAACCTCAATTCCTTTACATTGGATCAAAAAAGAAATAAAAGGCCTGCAAACTAAGCTTTAATTTTGATAGAAGCAATTTGAGACACTGACTTTTGGGGCTCCCAAGAATTAAGTGTATGCTGGCTCTTATGTGATCATCTCCTCATGAGTGCAATTGAGTGCATGGGTGTGAAAGTTTCTATAAATGACTCAAGAGACTATGTGCTGTTGAAAATATATTTTTGCTGTTGAGCAATAATCATTTATTCTTCTTATTAAAACCCACTGTGAAATCTACCATTTATCTGATTTTTGGAGCTGCAACACTGAAGAAATGAAAACGCTATTTTTACTTACACTTTTAATTTTACTTTTCTTTATCTGATTTCATTCAGTTCAACAGTGGAAAAATGGAACTATCTGGCTGTCTCTTCCATATTCATAAAACATTTTACTAACATGCATCTGGTTTCAATCCAGAATGATCAATTTTAATATTGTTACTGCCTTTATTCTGGATTCCCCTACAAGGTGAGTTAATTTATTGTTAGTTATTATACTGCTATATTTTAAAAACTCATATTAATGTTATAACAGATCCAATGTATGCACACTTTATTATTGCAATTGACAGTTCAATTTGAAACAACATTCTGAGGAAGCATAAAGCTTTTATTGTGTATAGCTTTATTCAGACTCATCTGAAATATTCTATTAAGTTTTGAACACCTTATCTCAAACAGGATAGATTAGAATTAGAGGAGATACAAAACAGATTCACGAGAATGATGGCATGTCTTAGAGAATGAAATTTTGACAGCAATTTGCATTAATGTAGTTTACAGAGGTACATGAAATGCAAAGCCATAAATATGTCAGTATTTTCACCAATTGATTCTATCCAAAAAGTACAGAAATTTATATTCAAAGAAAAAGTGGAGGGTAGCAGAAAGGCAGGTCAACTTCTGTGTGATTGGATGACAGGACGTCACAAAACTTTTGCAGATGAACTACAATGGGCTGTGTGAGCATTGCCCAGGACAGACCAAGAATGCCATACTGTGACAGTAAAAGTCCTGATAGACTGTAACTACCAGCAGCAGCATAGGCTTGGAAATTCAATTTTCAGCAGGTTCAGGAGGTTGAGACCAAGATGAGATTATCAATGATCATATTAAATGGTGGAGCAAGCTCCAGGACCTACTTCAGCTCCTAGTTCTTATGTTCAAATATTACTGTGAGCTTTCTGGAGGGTGGTATTGGTTTCTACTATTTGCAGAACATAATATAAATTTAAACAGGTGGAAGATGGGGAGCGGATGTTAGAATCTGTATTACATCCAGTTAAGTGATTGTTAAGCTTGGTGCAGAATGAACTAAAAAGCCTCACTGATCCAGATTGGATTTTCTAAAGCTGACAGATCAGATCTAAGCTCTCTGATCTTGCCACATTCAGTTTTGAATTGCATTGCATAATTAATAACAACCAACAAGAGATGAAGGCTTTGCAAATATTCCCATCCTCAAAGGTGGGTGAGCCCAGCACATCAGGGCAAAAATTGCAAATGAACTGTTTGCATCCATTCTCAGCCAGAAGTGCCAGGTCAACAATTGATTGCAGACAACCTCTGAGGCTTTCAACATGACAGTTGCCAGAATTAAAGCAAATGGATTCACTCCATGTGATATCAAAAAACAGCCAATCGCATAGAATACTGAAATGACTATAGGCCTTGACAACCTTCTGGCAATAGTACTGAAAACTTGTACTTCAGAATTAGTACACCCTCAACCAATTTATTCTAGTATGATTCGAACACTGGCATCTACCCAACAATATGAAAAAGATTATCCAGCTATGTCATAGAGTCATAGAGATGTACAGCATGGAAACAGACCCTTTGGTCCAACTCATCCATGCAGACCAGATATCCTAAATGAATCTAGTCCCATTTGCCAGTACTTGAACTGTATCCCTCTAAATCCCTCCTATTCACATACCCATCCAGATGCCTTTTACAAGTTGTAATTATACCAGCCTCCAGCACTTCCTCTGGTAGTTCATTCCATGCACGCACCGCCATTTGCATGAAAATGTTCCTCCTTGGGTCCCTTTTAAATCTTTCCCCTCTCACCTTAAACCTATGCCATCTAGTTCTGGACTCCCCCACCCCAGGGAAAAGAGTTTGTCTATTTATCCTATCAATGCCCCTCATGATGTTATAAGGCTCTAAAGGTCACCCTCTCAGCCACTCCAGGGAAAACAGCCCCAGCTTATTTAACCTCTCCCTATAGCTCAAACTTTCCAATCCTGGCAACATCCTTGTGAATATGTTTTGAACCCTTTCAAGTTACACAACATCCTTCCTTTAGGAGGGAGACCAGAATTGCACACAATATTCTAAAAGTGGCCTAAACAATGTCATGAACACGAATGTCTTCCTCACAAAAGACAAATCTGAACCAGTCAATGGTTGCCTCATCATAGGATCCTTACAATGAGGGAAGAGGCCATTCTGCTCATCAAGTCAGCACTGGCCTTTCGAAGAGCATCCTACTAAACTCAGCCCTCTACTCCATCACCAAAAACCTTGGATTTACCATGGCTAATCCACACAACCTGCAGATCCATAATCACTACAGACAATTTAGCATGGCCAATCTACATAACTTGCATATATTTGGACTGTGGGAAGAAACCACAGGTGCCAGTGGAAACTCACGCGGGCACAGGGAGAACATGCAAACTCCAGATAGCCACCCAGAGCTGGAATCAAGTCTGTGTCCCAGGTGCTGCGAGTCAACAATGTTAACAGTGAAAGATGTCATTAATGATTAATGTGCCTTGTCTGGATGAAAAACTCTCCATAAAACATTAATGCAACTCGAACGTAGCCAAATAAATGGAAGATTCAGTCCCATGTTTCATTGTGGGTGTGTGGTGTTGGGGGTGGGGGGAGGGGGTGTTTGGTGCGGACACTAAACCTTCCAAACTGAACATTACATTTATGTAGCCACTTAGAAGTAGCCACTGGAGGACTATGGACTGCAAATATTGGAACAGCAACCCATTAACTGCCAGCCTCCAATGAATTTTCCCAATGCTGTACTGGGAACCATGTCAGCAGCCTCCTGCATGTAAGTGGGCTGCCAGTTAGACCAGTTACAACCCAATTAGAAGTTAGTATCAGAGGGCAAATATAGTATCCTGCCATTAGGATGATTCGCTCTGCCACTACACCCTCCACCCTTGCTTAATGCAGAGCTCACCTTCAGGTGTCCTCTGCAGGAGGATATAGGAAAGAATGCAATGGCATGGAGCGATGATGGCTATTCTTCCACATGAGTACTCCTTCCAAACTAAGGCCTTTCACTCCATTATGTCGATCCACATTCAATGTATGCTCCCTACATGTGCCATTCCATTCCAATGATAGGACTCAGATTACAGAGGAAAAGATCAATGGCACACAGCCCACTTGACAGCCAGCAATAGGTCTCTACAGCAAATCTGAAGTCCCCACCACAGCCAACCCAGATGCTTATTCACTTTCTTCTAATTGAAAGAAGAGAGAAAAAAACATTTATCCAACCCATTTTACAATCATTGGATATCTTCAAGTGTTTTACAGCCAAGGGATTTTTTTGAAGGATTAAAATTATTGTTTTCATATGGGAAGCCAACTTGCATGAAGTAAATTCTCACAAACAACAATGTAATCATGAGCAAACATCTCTTGGAGGATCCCTTGTAGGAGTGAAGTAATAATTAACTTTTTTGACAAGGTTCAGCTGTTTCCACCAAGTACTGGCCGAGAGAGTACTGAGAAGCCAATGGAATCAATGTGAGTCAGAATCAAATACTCTCACATCAACACGAGAACACTGATGCCTCATTTTTCTGTCAGCTGTGGTTCATCCTGACTCTGAGTCTTGAGGTCCTGAGTTCAAATCCCTCTCCAGAACTTGAGTCCAAAAGTCCAGGCAGGCACTTTACTTCATAGATATTATTAGACACCACTGAAGCACTCAGAATTTAACTTTAGATTCCCTACAGGCCCTTCGGCCCAGCAAGTCCACACTGACCCTTTGAAGAGTAACCCACTCAGACCCATTTCCTTCTGATTAATGCACCTAACACTATGGGCAATTTAGCATGGCCAATCCGCCTAACCTGCACATCTTTGGATGGTGGGATGGAACCAGAGCACCTGGAGGAAACCCATGCAGACACGAGGAGAATGTGCAAACTCTACACAGACAGACTTCCAAGGCTGGAATCAAACCTGGGTCCCTGGCATTGTGAGGTGGCACTGAGCCATAGTGCCACCAAGCAGGTGGGACTAGAACACTGCCAGTGCACCACAAGAGCACCTTTAGTTTGACACTGTGGAAGTAGTACATTTTTGAAGGTATCACTATTTACACAATGACAAACTGGTCCTCATCTAATCTCTCACGTAGATGTGGAAGTCCACTTAACTCCATTTCAAACAACAGCAGTGGCTTTATCTCTCGGCTGATATTTTCTCTCAACCATATTCTTTAAAATAGTTTATCTGGTGATTATCATATCTGTGGAAAATTATTTTTACCAATTTGGCACACACAGTTCAACAGTGACTGCACTCAAAAAGTAGAATCAAGAAAGAGCAGTATATAAATGCAAATCTTTCTGTTTTTAATTTTTTTCTGTTGTCACAGAGCTTGGAAGTGAAAGATGCTCTAGTTAGAAAACTGCTTCTCAACCTTTAGCACTGAGGTGTTCCTAAATTTGGAAAAAAAGAAATGTGAATATAAGAGCTGCAATGAGACCAGTGAAGAGTGCCTGGTGAGCAGTCAGCAGAAAGAAAGCAGCTCTACCTTGTTCAGTAATGAGTGTAGAAGTTTAGGCTTGTAATCCCATGTGCACAGAAGAACGAAGGCAGCTCTCATTCAGGTGATTAAAGGAGTGCATGGAGTAGTTAAAGAATAACTATTCCCTCTGGTGTGGCAGTCCTGAACAAGAGGGGGATTAAGCTAAAATTTAGAGACTGGACCTTTAATGATGACAGCAAACACATCTTGAAGCAAAGTTCATTTGTAATACCTCCAATCTGCTATCCAAAAATCAGGGGTGTTTGTAAAAGCAGCATTTATTTCATTTGCTATGCGCAAGTTGTTATCATGTTCTAGTGTGTAAAATAAAGCTGGATTTGAAGAGCTGGATGTTGCATTAGCAAGGCAGTGTTTTCAGCTAATTATCAATTTCCATGCCTGCATTATAGAGTGCCCTGAGTGGTTCAAGCAACCCTTGACATATGTGCAGCAGATGAGGTTTAGAAGAGGGGAGAGGGATGGCTCTTTGTGATTGTGCAGGGTCTTGGAGAAACCACACCTGGAGTACCGCAGCAGTTTTGGTCTCCCTATCTGAAGGAGGAAGTTCTGGCTATGGAAGGAGTGTAAATCATATTTACCAGACTGATTCCTGGGAAGGCGGGACTGACATGAAAAGAGACTGGATAGTTTGGGACTTCATTCACTAGAGTTTCAAAGAATGAGGGGTGAGCTCATAGAAACCTATAAATTTCTAATAAGACTAAATACAGTAACTGCAGGAAGGATGCTTTTCTTACGACTGGGTAGTCTGGAACCAGGGGTCCCAGTTTCAGGATGTGGGAGAGGTCAATTAGGTTTGAAACGAGAAGAAATTTCTTCTCTGAGAGAATATGGAAGCCTCTGCCACAAAAAAAAAGTGGTTGAAACCAAAACATTGAATGTTTTCAGAAAAGAGTTAAATATAATTCATAGTGTTAAACGGACCAAAGAGTAGAAAGCAGGAAAAGGTTACTCAGTTGCATGATCACATTGAATGGCAGAGCAGGCTCAAAGGGCTGGATGACCCACTCCTATTCCTATTTTCTTTATTTCTGTGCTTCTATGGCCCGCCCTGATCCTGTCTGAATTTACTGCTCCAAATTACCTGGCCCAATATCTGAAATGAACTGAACATCTAGGACAGACTGACTCCTGAAATAAAAACTAAAATGGTTAGAGTAACTCGCAGCTCTAGTAGCATCTTTAGAAAGAGAATCAAGTTAATGTTTTGAGCAAAATATACATGCTCTTCAAAATTCCTCAGTGCTGTGGTTGCTGCTTTTGAGACCGTGTACCTGAAATGCAAATCTAGAAGGGTCTCATCAAACAAATTTTGAAAAATATTAAAAACTGGAAGCGATAGATTTTTGTGTGGCTCAGCTTTTGAAGATTACAGAACAAAGGTTGGGAAAAAAGGTTAAGATATTGACCAGCCACTGTCCAATTTAAAGTAGTATATACTCAAGGGGCTGAATAGCCTTGGAATTGATTTGATAGGTATTGAATTTCTAAGTAGAATACCGAATCACTGTCAATGTAAGCACATGGCAGATTCAATTTTATTGATGAAAAAGTATTTCCCAGGGTTATGTTTAGATCCCACTCTTTTTCCTTGTTTATGTAAATGACTTTGCAAAATCAGATTGAAGTAATTGATGACAATTTGTGAATGGCATTATCATTTAAGTATTGCGCGTGAATTCAGAGAAAAGCTAAATATTGACATGAGAATCCCAATGCTTTGGAAGACAATTGGTAAATTTGACTTTACCCTACAAATCAAATTGACTGATTCTCTGCAATTGAAACAAGCAGAGAAAAGACTTGTTGAGCTGCTATTGGAATCATGGTTGTTTAGCATGGCAATACTTAACATATTCTGTCTGTCCAACATATTTGCATTGACCAGATGTCTGAAGCTGAATCTATTCCCTTTTGTCAGCATTTGGCCCATATCCCTCTATATTGTTCCTATTCATGTATCCATCCAGATGCCTTTCCAATGTTGTAATTGTATCCACCTCCACGACCTCTCTGGCAGCTCATCCATACGTGCACCACCCTCCATGTGAAAATGTTGTCCCTCAGGTCATTTTTTAAATCATTCCCCTCTCACCTTAAACCTGTGCACTCTAGTTTTGGACTCCCCTCCCATAAGAAAATTGCCTTGCTATTCACCCTATCCTTCATGATTTTATAAACTTTTATAAGTTTATCTCTCAATTTTCAATGCTCCGAGGTAAAAAAAACAACCTATTCAGCCTCTCCCTATAGCTCAACTCGCTAATCCTGGCAACATCTTTGTAAATCTTTTCTGAACTCTTTCACAATTAATAACATCTTTCCTATAGCAGGGAGACCAGAATTGAACGCAGTGTTCTAAATGTGGTCTCATGAATGTTCTATACAACCGTGACTTGACATCCCAACTTCTATGCTCCATGCACTTCCAATAAAGGCAAGTGTGCCAAATGCCTTCTTCACCACCTCGTCTACCCGTGACTCCATATTACACCTGTACCCTCTGGTCTCTTTGTTTGGCAACACTCCCTGGGTCTCTACCATTAACAGCAGAAGTTCTGTCCTGGTTTGCCTTACGAAAATGTAACACCTCACATTTATTGAAATTAAACTCTGTCAATCACAAGCAATTGGGAGTTGAAGCAGCTGGCTATAACCTCACAGTTGTGATGTGACATAATTTTGACAAATCCCATGAACAAACAGTTGCCTAGACAATAGAAAAGTTGTGCCCATTGTTATTTTCTTATAAATAAGGATATTCTTCCAACTCTACAAAACACAAATTTGTCCAACCTGGAAAATAATCATCTCATCCAATGTACTGCAAGTCAGACATTGAGAGGCAACAAACAATTCATACTCAAGGTAAAGGCATCATATCATCTCGCAAACCTTATCTGCTCAGTTTATGTGTAGAGCATCCATGGACACCACATATTAAAAGGATGGCTACTCCCACTCCCACAGACATACCTGCACAAATTGAGGACAAAACAATTAACAATTGTTGATAGTGGAAGAGGAGTAGAACCAAATCAGCATGTTTGCAGTGCCACCACGTTCATAGGCTTCCTGTGAGCATCAGACGTTTAGAAGACCAATCTCAGAGATTTTATCAGAAGATTCATCCATACCATAGATCTATAAATTGATCAGAATAGGTAAAATTATGTACTGAACATGTTATTGGTGTTTGCGGTGTATATATGTTTTGCTGATGTTTCCCTTCTGGTGAAAACCAAGCAGGTGGGCAATTAAAATCAATATGATTACTTACTTCTATAAAGTTACCATTCAGCCTGACTAAATCTGGTGCTGCAAAAGCTGACAATATTCTACTGATCAGACACAAGAATATTGGCTACAAGCATGTTATCTATCTTTGTTTTGAGACACAGAAACTGCCATTTTTGTTTATCAGTTGGAGCACAATGGGAAAAAGTGATAGACAGAATAATGATTTTATGGAAGGCAAAAACCCTTCCTAATGACACGCAACCAATCTTTGCTGTGGGACTCTCTGACATACATCTTGTAAGTAGGTTCTGTGTACCAGGAGCCTTGCTGCTGTACAATAAAACGGGTTATAATTACAGCAAATATGGACTATTGAATTTGAATTGTCATCTCATGATTGTAATACTTAAGTTATTCTATGTTTATTTGATTTTTTGGAAGTTGGAAGAGTGGACTTAGGTTAAGCTGTAACAGTAATTCAAACTCAAAGTAAGGTAAGCCTCATTAGACCAAACCATCTATCAAAAAACACCATTTTTATATAAAGACATTAAAAGCACAAAAATTGAATCAGTGTCAAAAAATTTGCAGCAGGAGTTTAGTCCACAATTGTATGACAATTTCACATGCTGGAAGATGAAAGGTTCAATTCCAAGTTAGCCAATTTGGAAAGACAACATGTGTAGACTCTGGAATATACACTGAACAACATTTGTATAATATTTTAAAGCAGCAGAGCAGAAAGAATGTTTGTAGCAATAGAGCTGAAATTCTCTCTCACTCTGCTTGTTTCTCCCATTTTCTCAGTAAATAGCATTCAAAAGAAACAAATTAGGAAAAAGTCATTCAAAGATATCAACAGATTCTGCTTTTGCTGAAGACATAGGTCAACCATCATATTCTCGTCTCAGGTTAAAAATTTAACATCTCGAGGACTCTTTTCCAGAATAAATTATATTCTCTCTGTCTATTCTAGAGAGATAAAAAGAGAGGTAGGGAAAGAGTGGGTGGGTGGGTTATGTGTGAGTGTGTTCTCAGAGTTTGGATGCAATAAAATTCCTCTGTTTCACTCAAAAAGTACTTAGTTAATTGGCTTCTTCATATTGTAGTGAACTTCACTTTAATTGGAACACAAAAACAAAGTGCTAGAAAAACTCAGCAAGTCTAACAGCAAAGTTAATGTTTCAAGTCCAGTGACCCTTCATCACAACATTTTAATTGGAGTGTAATATAGGTACATGCTAAAAAGGAATAAAAATAGCTGTTACAACCATCCTAGGTGATTTTTAAAAAAAGAATGCTGATTCATTTTCCTTACCTGGTGAGTTTGAATTTAGAAGCTCACAGTCAGAGGTAACTCTCACTGACAAATAAAGAGCTTGGAGTTGAGGAAGAATAAATTATTCATTCTAAAATTAAAATAAACTGAATTACAAGTTTCCTTGAGTCTTCATACTTAAAAGTGCCAGTTTATCTCAGGAAAATCGTCCTCATACTTATCTCTGGTTGGTCTCTGCCAGTTCCCAGACTTGAGTTTCCCTCTGTTTATGGGTCTGGGTTAACTCAGAACCTTCAGGCAGAACAGCTGCTTTTTTGACACAGTAGATATTACTGCCTTTGTAAGCCTGAGCAAAGTAAGTTACGAAAAATTAAAACCCTTGTGCTCAGGAGGATTAGAAGGGGAAGAAAGGCATTTAGAGATGCATTTCTACCTGAAAGCCAGGAAAACAGACTGGTGCAAAGCAAGTGGCAAAATGCCCAGAAGTATAAACTGAGGATCATTAAATAGATAAGTTAAAATTCAAGCAGCTAAAATTAAGTTGGTGAGGAAGAGGACATCTTCTTGATCTTTTATGAAAGGTTAGCTCAGCAATTAAGGTGGCCAGTTGGCTATTGGACTCTGCTATTACAGAGAAGATGACAGTGAAAGCTCACAAAGTTATCTCCATCATAACTAAGAAAAATATCACTGCCTATGAGAGAGCAAAAATATTTGTTTAAACATGTGCAGGTCAGTATTAAATGGTTCCAGGCAAAATTGTAGAAACTCAAATCAAAAAGAAATTCAAGAAATGGCAGGAACAATCGTACTTGGAAATTGAACAGTTCAAGCAGTTCTCTCAGTTGGTCAGAAGGGCCAATTGAAATCGAGACAATCAAATTCTCTTTGAGGAGTTCAAAAATGTAATATCATTTTCAAAGTAGATCCATGTGAATGATCTCAAGGCCAAAAAAAGCAGCTGTTCTGCCTGAAGGTTCTGAGTTAACCCAAACCCATAAAAAGAGGGAAACTCAAGTCTGGGAACTGGCAGAGACCAACCAGAGATAAGTATGAGGACAATTTTCCTGAGATAAACTGGTGAGAAAAGAGAAGGAGGCAGTGTAAATAAAATTGTTTCGAACTGTTAAAAGACGAGATTGGGATAAGTAGCTGAGAAACTAGCTTCTAAACAGGCAAACAATGACATGTGAATGAAAATCGTTGTTCCAACATTCACCAAAAACTCAAGCTACAAAACCAATGTCTGCAGCAGGAAAGGTGATCAGTGTCTGATCAGGAAAGACTGTTGACCAGAATAGATTTCAGGAATTTGAGTTCAAAGGAACAGTGACTACTAACGCTTTTAAAGAGCCAGAGAGAGAAATCAGCATGGTCTGAGACATTAGGCATTCACAGACTTTACCAATGACACAAATGAAATTTCAATGCCCTGATAAGATTGCGAATGAATATGGAGATGTCACTGGTTAAAGTTTGTTTGGAGAATAAACTTGTAATATGTCAGTGAACAAAAGGGCTAGATTCAAGTTTGCCAATGGATATATTTCTGGGAATGATTTGACTGCTCGAGAGGGAAAGGGAATTCCAGAGTGGCTGGATCAAAGGTGAAAACCAGCAATAAGTGGTAGAAAGATGGAAACTGGAAGAAATTCAGACACCCACAGGAAGCAGTAAATGGACTTTGAAGTGGCTTAGAAAGGATCACTTAAAATAAACTAGCAAGATGTGTCAAAAAGGCTGGGAATCAAGAGACCTTATGGAGTAAGAGGCAGTGATATTAAGTAGCATATGGGTGCCCTACCTATTTTGAGCTGAATTAAGGCACAGCTATCAGCGAAGCAATTATAAGTTACAATTAACTCAGACTAAAGGCGTTGAATGTTCATTTACAAGGCATAAATTTAAAACATAGTGCTCCTGGAAGAGACGATCAAAGATTCACTGAATCTTTCGACATAAAACAAGCCATTTGATTCATCACACCAATGCCAGCACTTCGAAGGACATGTCTCATTTCTTTCACACACAAGTGTTAAAACCATAACCCTGCAGATTGGTCCTTTTTCTCAACTTTTAGTCAACACTCTGCCATGGACCCATCATTTCCAAGCATTTCTGACTTGTCCATCAAACTACCATGCATCAACATACCAAATGCTTTCAAAAAGGCCAAATGTACAATATCCGCAGCATGACGCTAATTCCCTGCTTGTGTCACCTCATCAAAGAATTCAATTAAATTTGTCAGACATGGCCGGCCCTTGACAAAGCCATGTGGATTGCTTAGTTTAATTTATTTTTCTCCAAGTGTATACTTACCATATCCCATACTGTGGCCTTCATTAGTTTTCCCACCATTGATGCCCATCTGACAGATCTGTAGTTTCATGGATTATTCTTTGCCCATTTCCTAAACAACAGCATTCCATTTACAATCCTCCAGTGCTCTGGTACTATAGTAATCGTGTGTTCAGCAAGGCCTGGACAATTTGTCAATGGCCCTACAATTTGCTCCCTCGCCTCTCTCAGCAATCTAGGATGCATCCCATCTGGCCTGGCAACCTCTCTCTGTGAAGTGCTGCTAGCTTATATCGCACCTCTTCTTTATCTATCACTTTACTGCTCAGGTGCTCAACAGTCACCTTTTCAACTGGGCCATTGTCACCGTTTTCTAATTTGGTAAAGACAGAAGTGAAGTATTCATTCTGTAACTTTGCCTTACACTTTGCTTCAGTGACTTACTTACCCTGCATGTTTATTAGAGGCCCCATTCAATCTTTCACTAATCTTTTACTACTAATATATTTGAAGAACATTTTACTCTTTGTTTTAGTTCAGCCTGCTATCCTCTCCTCATGCTTCCTCTTCGCCTTCCTTGTTCCAGCACTAGCTTCCCTCTTGCATTTGACATACTTTTCCTCATTTTTATCGCTATTATTATTCTTGTATACATCATATGCCTCTTTTTGTCCCTTATCTTCTCATTAATATCCTTAGTCATTCAGGTTAATCTAGCTTTCGATATGCTGTATTTACTTCTCATGGGTACATACCTAACTTGCACCCCATTCAACTCTCTTTTGAAAGTCTCTCATATTTTATTCATTGTGTCATCCACCAAAATATGTTTCCAATCAACCTGTTGCAGATCTACTTTTAAATCCCTAAAATCTGTCCCTTTTCGATCTGGGATCTTAATCCTGATTTTTATCCTTTTTCAACTTAATATTGAAACTTATATTATGATTGTTATTTCCTAAATGCTCTCGGAGTTTGACATTCTCCATGTGGCCTGTCTCATTTCCTAGGATCAGACCCAGTACAGCTTCCTCCTTGGATGACTACAAATGTACTGTTCCAGAAATTACTTCTGCAAACATTGCAGGATTTCTCACCTACTCTGTCCCACTCATTTTTGCCCAGACCCCCTTAGGGTAATTGAAATCACCAATTATCACTGCTGCTTTCCATAATCTGCCTACATATGCTTCATCTCCCTCATCTGGAGGTGTATTATAAATACCCAACAAAGTCAGCACTCCCTTCCTATTTCTCATCTCCAACCACACAGATTCTGATTCAGGAACTGCATATTAGTTAAGGCTTATGATGCTATCTTTGACCAAGACTGCTATACCTTCTCCCTTTTACTTTGAATAATCTGAGATCTTGAGTATCCAGTGTTTTGCTTGAGCCATGTTCTTGTCAAAACTATGTCATGTCCCCCAGAACAATTTCAGCTTCAAGTTCCCCAGTTTTGATCACTATACTATATGCATTTATATATATACAAATTACCTCTGCCCTTATCTCTTTCTTGCCAATTGGAAGGCAACCATTTCTTTGTTCACTGTCAACACTCAAGCCTTCCTTCACTTCTTTTACTCTGTTCTCCACCTTCTCTCTTTTGCCTTCACTGATACTTCAAAAACCAAGCACATTAATCAATTCACCTCCCCCACCAGCTTAAAAGTTTAAATTCACCTCATTACACTATTTACTTTCTCAGCCAGCAGATTAGTTCAATTTCTGCTCAATGGGGAAGAAAATGCAGTCAGAAACCTGCAAGTTGCTGATAATACTTAAAAAAAACACTGGTGAGATTCTGTCCTGTTATTTCCAGCTGTTCAAGTTAAGGGGGAGTTGTTAGAATAGTGAGTTTGAAAATGGCAGTGCCAGTGTTAAACAAACATTACACGATACAATCTGCCTATGATACATACTTCCTTTGAATACTCAATTCTCTCACCAACATGGCAGTCAGCAGAAACTATAGGCCTGGTTCTATGTTTTACTGACAAAACAACAACCATAGTTCAAAATTTTGGAAATAACAGAGCTCAATTTTCCAGCTTATATGTTTTGAATGCAGATGAAAGAGATAGGATTCAATACAAAATCTGAAGCAGGGGATACATTCTTGAGTCTGGCCAGTATATAAAATAAAACCAAAATATTTAACATCATGAAATAAATGGTTTTCCTTGGTCATGTATGTTCATGTTTACATAAAGAAATATTACGGATACTTTTGGTTCAGCATACGTTTCAGATTGATTAGTCACGATTCTTGGTTTCTTTTATAATTATGTTCATTATTAAATGTCAGGTAGCATATATGACATAAACACTCAATTCCAGTACTATTGCAAGCTTTCAAATACACATATTCACTAGGTCACAGCTGTCTTTATTAAAAAGTTTAGAAGTGTTTACTTTTCTGGAAAAAAAGGTGCAAAATTATACCCAATAATTTTTTTTCTAATTTTATTATACTCCCACAGGTCTCCAGTATAATTGGTGGTCTATATGTTACCATCCCTAGCGAAGTTGAAGAGGATTTCATTGAATTATTATAAAAGCAGAGAGTAATACAAAACCTATCACAAATGTGGATCCTAGTTGATGCAACTGTAATTCCTTCATTCTATTAAACAACCAAAACTAATACCTTTAAAAACGGTTTGGTTGGAAACAGTGTCGATGGATTGAAACATGGTTAACACCATCTGTTCAAAAGCTCCACTTACATGCAGAGAGACATACAAGCCAAGTGTATCAAAACAAATGTTCTATAATTGTAATGACAGTTGGGAAATTAAAAATATATGATAAAGATGCTCCAATCTGTCTTGCTATGTACTATGATATGAACCTCTAAAGGAATGCCATGTATTATTTTTGGCATGCAGTGACAGTTTAACTTTGCTTTCTGCCAAGTGATGATGTCTGCTACTTTTTTGTACCTGAAAAATCCTAATAATATCAGGCAAGATCTTGAAAGAGTCTAGGCATTCCAGCCACCTACAGTTCAGTTTGTTGAACTTAACTTAAATACTTCAACACATCAACAATATCCAAGCATGAAAGAACAAAGGTTTTCTGTGACACAGACAGTAATCACCCTAAACGAATCATTACCTGCACACTCCAGCTAATATGGCAATTTCTGTTTTTGTTTTAGATTTCCAGTGTCTGCAGTTCTTTTGGTTTTTAAAAATATTTTTGAACACAAATGCTGTTTCAAAGAAGGGAATTGGAACCAAATTTCAACAGGACAATGTCCCACAAACAGCAATCAGTATTAACCAGATAACTTTCTTTTAATGATGATGGCTGGATGTTAAACATTGTTGAGATGAGAATTTTTCGGAAATGATAGAGAATAGTTTTGAAAGCACAGAACAATCCATTTGGTTCAACAAGTCGATTCTCCACACAAAACTTCTCACTATTCATATGTGACTTTGTTAACGTAACCTCAATTTCTCTCTCTTCTTCATGAATTCATTCAGCTTCCCCTCAAAGGTAGCTACATTACTCACCTCAGTTACACAATGTGATTGGCGAAAGTGAGGAACTGCAGATGCTGGAGATTAGAGTCGAGAGTGTGGTGCTGGAAAAGCACAACAACTCAGGCAGCATCCGAGGATCAGGAGAATCAACACTTTGTCAAAAGCCCTTCTTCAGGAATGAGGCTGTGAGCCAAGGGGGTGGTGAGATAAGTGGGGGTGGGGGTGCGCTGGGAGGAAGGTGGCTGAGAACGTGATAGATCGATGCAGGTAGGGTAATGGTGATCGGTCGGAGAGGAGGGTGGAGTTAATAGGTGGGAAGGAAGATGGACAGCTGCCGAAACATCGATTCTCCACACAATGTGATAGTAAATTCCACATTCTCAACATTTCTTTCAGAAAGGCATTTCTCATGGATGTCTCAGTGGACTTTCCAGTAGTCATCTTGTATTCGAGCACAGCGGAGTGTGTCTAAGAAAACTTAACAAACAGTGAAATTCACAACTGATCTTGGCGGAACCTGTTTGGGAGATGTCACAGCACAGAAATAGATAAGTGAACAGTTTTAAATATAGCCTTGCTATAAATATACAACAGCGAATAGAGTGGGTTCTTTCTTGATTGTTTTTATTGGCATCTGCCTCTTGATTAAATTTTAAAAATATAACCCCGAAGTATTAAGTTATCCTGGAGCAGTGTTTTGTTGAGCAATAAGACAGTGCTATTTTCTCGGTCTGTTGAAAGGAACAAAATGGCCTTTAGTAGTGATATGTTAATCTTGTTAGATGTGGGAGTTTTGGGAGAGTTTAAGGGTTACTGAGGATTATATCTGCAATACATGCCATTGGTTGCGAATCCTGTCAGATTGAATGAATTGGTTAGAGCGACAATTAGAGGCAATGAGGAATTTACAAGAGCTGGGGTGGGGTGTGATGGATGGCAGTTATAGGAAGGGAGAAAAGCCACAGATACAGTCAGTTATAGGGTTAACTCCAAGAAAGATAGAAGAGGTAGGCGGGTAGCACAGGAGTCTTCTGTGGCTATCCCCATTTCAAACAAGTATGTTATTTTGGAAAATGTAGGGGTTCATGGACTTTCAGGGGAATGTGGCACAAACAGCCAAGTTTTTTATATCAAGACTGGCTCTAATGTAATGAGGGGTAGATCAGGTTCCAAGCGATTCTGAAACTGAATGAGAGAGTGGGCACAGCAGATTCTGAAACTGAATGATATTTCTGCCAAAATCTGTTTGGTAGCGTTGGAAATAGTTAGTTATTTGTCTGAAGTTGCCTTGTTCAAGAATATAATTGATTGCAAATACAAACTGAATGAAGTGTTAGGGGACTCTCTAGTGAGAGACACAGACAGATGTTTCTGCAGCTAACAGCGAAAACTCAGAATGATGTGTTGCCTCCCTGGTGCCAGGATAAAGGATGTCTCAGAGAGAGTGCAGAATGTTCTCAAAAGGGAGAGGGACAAGCAAGAGGTCATTTCACACACTGGTACCAATGACGTAGGAAGGGAAAAGGATGAGATTCTGAATGGAGAATATAGAAAGGTAGGCAGGAATTTAAAAAGGAGGTTCTTGAGGGTAGTAATATCTGGATTACTGCCAATGCTATGAGATAGTTAGGGTAGGAATGGGAAAATAGAACAAATGAATGCATGGCTAAAGAGCTTGTGTATGGGAGAAGGATTCACATTTTTGGATCATTGAAATCTCTTCTGTGTAGAAGTGGCCTGTACAAGAAGGATGGATTGCACCTGAATTGAGAGGAGACTAATATACTGGCAGGGAGATTTGCTTGAGTTGCTCAGGTGGTGGTTGTTGATGGTGGGACCCAGAGAGATAGTGAGCAAAGAGATCACTCTGAGACTAGTACAGTTGGGAAAAGAAGCAAGTCAAACAGTCAGAGCAGGCAGGAACAAAGCAAAGAACAAAGCAAAGGACTGATAAATTAAACTGCATTTACTTCAAAACAAGAGGCCTAACAGGGAAGGCAGATGAACTTAGGGCATGGTTAGGAACATGGGACCTGGATATTAAAGCAATTACGGAAAAGTGGCTCAGGGATAGACAGGACTGGCAGCTGTTCCAGGATACAAATGCTATGAGAAGTATAGAAAGGGAGGCAGGAGAGGAAGAGGAGTGGCATTTTTGAAAAGGGATAGCATTACAGCTGTACTTAGGGAGGAAATTCCTGGAAGTACATCCAGGGAAGTTATTCGGGTGGAACTGAGAAATAGAAAAGGGATGATCACCTAATTGGGATTGTATTACAGAACAGGAAATTGAGAAGTTTGTAAGGAGATTTCAGTTACCTGTAAGAATAATAGGGTCATTATGGCAGTGGAGTTTAATTTTCCAAACATAGCCTGGGATTGCCACAGTGTTAAGGGTTTAGATGGAGAGGAATTATTGAAAGGTGAATAAGAAAAATTTCTGACTCAATATGTGTATGTACCTACTGGAGAAGGTGCAAAACTTGACCTACTCTTGGCAAATAAGGCAAGGCAGGTGACAGAGTGTCAGTGGGGGAGCACTGTGGGGCCAGCGACCATAATTTTACTAGTTTTAAAATAGTGATGAAAAAGGATAGACCAGATCTAAAAGTTGAAGTTCTAAATTGGAGGAAGGCTAATTTTGACAGTATTAGGCAAGAATTTCAAAAGCTGATTGGGTGCACATGTTCACAGGTAAAAGGACGGCTAGAAAATGGGAAGCCTTCAGTAATGAGATAACGAGAATCCAGAGACAGTACATTCCTGTTTGGGTGAAAGGAAAAGATGGTAGGTGTAGGGAATGCTGGATGATGAGAGAAAGTGAGGGTTTGGTTAAGAAAAAGAAGGAAACATATGTCAGGTATAGACAGGAGAGATCAAGTGAATCCTTAGAAGAGTATAAAGGCAGTAGATGTATACTTAAGAGGGCAATCAGGAGTGCAAAAAGGGGACATGAGATAGCTTTGGCAAATACAAGTAAGGAGAATCCAAAGGGTTTTTACAAATACATTAAGGACAAAAGGGTAACTAAGAAGAGAATAGAGCCCCTCAAAGATTTACAAGGTGGCATTTGTGTGGAGCTGCAGGAGATGTGGGAGATAATAAACACATATTTTGCATCAGTGTTTACTGTAGAGAAGAATATGGAAGATTTAGAATGCAGAGAAATAGATGGTGACACCTTGAAAAATGTCTATATTACAGAGGAGGAGGTGCTAGATATCTTGAAATGCATAGAGATGGATAAATCCCCAGGAACTGATCAGGTGTGCCCTAGAATTCTGTGGGAAGCTAAGGACAAAAAGTAACAAAGAGGATTGATGAGGGCAGAGTGGTGGACTTGATCTATATGGACTTCAGTAAGGTGCCCAAGAAGGTTCCCCATGGGAGACTGGTTCCCAAGGTTAGAACTCACGGAATACAGGGAGAACTAGCCACTTGGATATAGATCTTGCTAAAAAGGTAGAAGACAGAGGGTGGTGGTGGAGGGTTGTCTGTCAGATTGGAGGCCTGTGACCAGTGGAGTGTTACATGAATCAATGCTGATTCCATTACTTTTTATCATTTATATAAAAGATTTGAATGTGAGCTTTAGAGGTATGTTTAGTAAGTTTGCAGATGACACCAAAAATTGAGGTGTACTGGACAGTGAAGAAGGTTACCTCAGATTACAACGGGATCTTCATGAAATGGGCCAATGGGCTGAGGAGTGGCAGATGGAGTTTAATCCAGATAAATGTGCGATGCTGCATTTTGGAAAAGCAAATCTTAGCAGGACTTATACACTTAATGATAAGATTCTCGGGAGTGTTGCTGAACAAAGAGACTCTAGAGTGCATGTTCAGAGTTCCTTGAAAGTAGAGTTGCAGGTAGGTAGGATAGTGAAGAAGGCATTTGGTATGCTTTCCTTTATTGGTCAGAGCATTGAGTGTAAACGTTGGGAGGTCATGTTATGGCTGTACAGGACATTGGTTAGGCCACTTTTGGAATATTGTGTGCAGTTCTGGTCTCCATCCTTTTGGAAGGATGTTGTGAAACTTGAAAGGGTTCAGAAAAGATTTACAACAATGTTGCTAGGGTTGGAAGATTTGAGCTATAGAAAGAGACTGAGTAGGCTGGGGCTGTCTTCCCTGAAGCATCGAAGGCTGAGGGGTGACCTTACAGAGGTTTATAAAATAATGAGGGCATGGATAGGATAAATAGACAAGGTCTTTCCCTGGAATGAGGGAGTCCAGAACTGAAGGGCATAGGTTTAGAGTGACAGGGAAAGATATAAAAGAGACCTAAGGGACAACCTTTTCACAAAGAGGGTGGTGCATGTATAGAATGAGCTGCCAGAGGAAGTGGTGGAGGCTGGTACAATTGCAACATTTTAAAGGCATCTGGATGGGTATATGAATAGGAAATTTTTAGAAGGACATGGCCCAAGTGCTGGCAAAGGGACAAGATTGGGTTGGGATTTCTGGAGGGCATAGATGAGTTGGATCGAATGGTTCTGTTTCCATGCTGTACATCTCTGTGACATTACCTGCCCTGTCCACTTCCCACATATCCCGCCGCCACCACTACTATGACCATACCTCACCAAACAATTGGTTAGAGCTGCAAGTGGGAAGCTCTCTATTTCTACCCTAGCAAATTCCTTCATAATTTGAAAGATTTCTGCTCGTCATCCCTTGTACTTTTCTTATTCAAAGTAGAGACCACACCCTTTTCTAATAGCTTTTCCTTCAGATTTGTCATAGTACTTGTACCATGCTTGTCCAATATTTTCGGATTCATGATACCATCATAAAATTTTCATAACATAGAGACCAGAACTGCATATAATATAGACCCCTCCTTGTCAACGTTAACCTTCTGAGACTTAGGTGACTGTCAAATTATGGGGAGTACTGAACCTGTTACAAACAAACTTTCAGCATATATGGGAGGTGAAATATGGCTGACCCGGTGTGAGTTGACGCACAAGCCCTATTTTGATGACATTAAACACTTTCAATGTATGTGCATAACACGCAATTTTAAAAATCGTCTCACCAACTTAAAGTCAGTTCACATTTATTGTATTGGTAAGTCATTGATCTCTTTCCTAGCTGTACAAAATCTGAGATAAACCATATCCACTTCAAATTCAGACAGGCAGGAAATATTTCAAAATAAAATGATCATGATAGTTGTGCAAGATTGCCAGAAGACCATAGCCCAAGTGAGAATATTCAGAAATTATCTTGTTTAAGTCAAATAAGACACCTGGCCTCTATGGAAGAATGTGGTGTGCTCATTATCTTGTTTTAGCACGCACAGACATGCTGTCAGCATTGAACTATAAGAGTCAGATCATATCTAATATTTGTATATTCACTTAGCTGTGAAATAAAACTGTTCATTGCTGTGTGTTCAGCTTCTGTTCACTAAGTATCTGGTCTGTCTTTCTGCAGAGAATAAAGATCTTTGTATGTGAAAGACATGAATTTCCAATGCAGTTAGAGAAAATATTACATCTCCAGTTTTTGCAGTTGTAGATGTAGATAAAAAGCTGTTTAAATCAGCTTCCATAGAGGTAACAAAAACAACAATTGCTGGAAAAAAATCAGCAATTCTGGCAGAATCTACAGAGAGAAAGCAATGTCAACGTTTTGGGTCCAGTGACCCTTCATCAGAAATTTATAAAGCTAAGTTGTTCAATTGATTGCAGAAGCAGCTTTTTTCAATATTGTGTGGGATTTGAGCATTGCTGGCTGAGTGAGCTTGAGGTGCTTAGGAAGGTGATGGTGATCCACTTTCTTGAGCTGCTGCAGTCCATCTGCTATGAGGTATGCTGGATAATGAATGGAGTTCCTGGAGTTTGCTCCAGGAGCAGTAGATAGTGCAGACTGCTGCCACTATGCATCAATGATGGAGTGTGTGATTGTTGAAGGTGGCAATTTGTTACTGTGCAAGTATCACATGATATTAATGTCCATAACTTTATTGATCATGTAGTTTAGACTGACTGCATGCTAAGTGGCATGGATGGATTTGTCCTCCCTTTTCTGGGCAATTTTCGACATTGCCAGGTAGAAGCCAGCTACAGGTGTAACAGCTTTTCTAAAGGAAGAGTTAGTTCTGGAGCACAAATTGCCAAAGCTGTTTTTGTCAAGGCGGAAATGTTAGCAGTGTCCAGTGCCTTCAGCTGCTTTTGGATATAACATGAAATGAATCAAATTGGCTGAAAACTGGTAACTGTTATACTGGGCACCTCTAGTGGAAGATGAGATGGTTCATCCAATCAGGATTTCTGCCTGAAGGTGTTTGCAAATGATTCAGAATGGTAATTTGCACTGATGCACTAGGCTCTTCCAACATTCGGAATGGGGATATTTAAAGAGCTTCTTCCTTCTTCTAATTGTTTAATTATCAAGTATCATTCATGACTAGATGGGACAGAGCTTTAATCTGATCAGTTGAGGCATCACCTATCCTGAAGGGACATTTCTTCCTTTGTTTGGCAAGAAAATTTAGCTCCAGCAAGACCCAAGTTTACAGCCCATGGCTTCTCTATTTCAGGGCCCCACTAGCACAGGGGTGAGAGAACTTTCCTTTGTTTAATTTCATAAAGAAAAAGGCCATGGCTCTTTAATCTTTTTCCAAGTTTCACTGGGATCATGGTTGGTCTAGGATCTATTGCCCTCTACTTCATTTAGGTTTCAACAGCCTATTTAATGGACTGTGCAACACCTTGACTGATATACCTTGTAATCCTTGGACTGATTGCAACTGACCTGCAGGACCAACTCCTTGACGAACCCTGGGTGGCATTCCCTGACTGACCAGAATCACCCTTGAGTCCTCACTAAGAGCTAGGACCCTTTGACGTTCAGACATGGCCATTTACTTGAAGCAATTACAGTTTGATGTTGTATTAGCAGCTGGCACAAGTTGTAGGTCCGGCATTGAATTAACACTGTGCCACATAACAACATATGCACTCAGTTGACTGTTCAATGTTCCTCAATGATAAGCTGTCTGCCTCTCAGTGGACACTGAAAATCAATTCAAGCCAGTGACACTGGCGATCTGCAAATAAATGAGACATTATTGTGAGAGGCCAGGTGCCATGGAGGAGGATGATGTCCATGTAATGAAGACAAAATTGAATGAAACAAAGAGCGAGCTGTAACAGAAAGGTAACTTTCCTGTTTGGAACTAATGCTATCTAGTTTATTGGAGAAAGAGGAAAGAATACGTAATTGCATATAAATGAGGCCAAAGAGAGAGGGGGAGAGAGAAAAGGGTAGGTAGACAAACTTTATATTTTCTTTTTCTCTCTGGACTCCCTCACCATCTCTTGAACTTCCTGCTCCTGCCACCTCTCCAACCCCACCAACCCCCATCACCTCTTCCTAGCTGCTATCAATTCTAGAGGAGGATTACTGGACACAAAATGTTAACTTTGTTCTCTCTTTACAAGTGCTGCCAGACATGTTAAGTTTCACCAGCAATTTCTCTTTTTGTTTATTTCAGATCACTAGCATCTGCTGTTATTTGTTTTATGCAAAGGATGCATCATTACACTGATTATTCACAAACTTAAACCAGATAATAGTGTAAAATACAGTTGTGATGTTGGAGATCAACAAATTAGTGCTTTCTTGTAAGTTAATTCTCCAAAAGTTTTCAAAGAAGTGCCTCCAGAACAAGGAATCTGATGAAGGCAACACCACCATTCTATGTTTAAATTTATTAAATCTAATGCTCCCATAGGCTGCAGAAAGAAGATTGGGGGTGTTTCAGCCCAGTGACAAATGGGTTCTATTGTTGAACTGTCGATCAGCAATCTGAAATGAGATGAGGCAGGAGAATATGCCTATAATTCAGGAAACCAAGATGCCACAGATTTCCTTAAAGTAAAAGAAAAGCCAGAGGATTCATGAGGAAGAGAGAGGAATGATCACCCTCGAGTGTGAAGTATTGAAGCACAAAGTCAATCTTATCTGGAAAAAGGACAATGTGGTTCGTGGTTGAAGTGACAAATATGACCTTCTGCAATCTGGTAAAACACATGGCCTTATAGCAAATGACCTGAATAAAAGCAATGCTGGATTGTATATTTGTGACATAGGCACCAACACAACTGGTTGCCATCCAAGATTTGACCAGTGGAATCACCAATTGGCTAAATAACACAAAAATTAAAAAGGTGAAAATGGATCTTTTGAATGCATGCTTTCTAAAGAAAGCATTGATGAATATAACTCGGCTGTAAGTGGGGTGTTGGCAGACGGCAACAATCCATTTGACACTTAATATTGGCTGAAAATGCATCCTTAATATTAAGGAGATAGCTTTTTCAGATGCTGAAGAAGTAATTTTCTTATACCTCATCACCCAATCTCAGCTCAAAAGCTTCATTGATGGTGAAAGAAAAACCCACAGAAATCACAAAATAACTTAAGAACTTGATACTGATAGTAAGTGCACAAATTATTCAGAGTTGTGAAACTTCTCAGACTGATTCTTTAGTGAAGTGGTTTAAGGATGACAAAAGAAAGAGTCATACATATAATATATCTCAGCAAGGGACTGTAAACAAATTTATAATTCATGAAGTTGCTACAAAGGACTTGGAAGATTTTCATGTGAATGAGACACTTCTAAAACCAGAATCTCCGTCGTTATAAATAGTGTGAAATCGATTCACTAAAGAATTACAAAATGTAAAAACAGAAGAGAAAGTAACTGCTGTTTCTAAGTGTAAAACAGAACAGCAGACACAAAAAGGTTGTCTCAAGAAAAGAAAATGGCCAGAAAATCAACAAGAAAAATAAAAGACTTCTGAGGTGTGCTGACAGCCACACAAAATTCAAAGTCTTCTGGAGTATCTTACCTACTGACATTTCTATATATGATTGCAAATATTGTGTATGTTTTCATGCTGGAACCTTGGATGTAAAGGGAGAACGATGTTATGTATTTATATAAATACAGTGGACTGTTTCTTTTTAATTCTGATCACATGATATCACAATGATGTCACTGGCTAGTTTGAAGGGAAACAGCCTATCAAACCTTGCTGCCTTGCAGAATGTACACCTTGTGGAATAAAGCTCCTGCTGTTGTTGAACAATTCAGCCTCCTATCATTCTTGAAATAGCAAGGCATGAAACCTGTGTGTAGGCCATTCACTACATTTTAAAAGTCCCTCTGGACATGGAATCATAAAGTTCTGAGGATGGGTCATTCAACCCAAAACATTAACTCTGATTTCTCTCCACAGATGCTGCCGGACCTGCTGAGTTTTTTCAGCAATTTCTATTTTTGTTTCTGATTTATGGCATGCACAGTTGTTCCGGTTTCATAAAGTTTCACACCTAATTTATCTGAAAAAAAGCTCTGCCTCCTAGCTACAGCTGCTAGAATGTGGTGGGATGGTGCTAGAGTCATCTAAACGTTTTTGCAGTTCTGTGCTCCAACACAAATTGCCCACAATTCAGTATAAATTTATCACAAAAATGATCAACCACATAATGCCAATCATAAAACTTACTGTTGCAAAGTATTGCACACTGCCAACAACTAAATAAGGTGAATTTTATTTGCAAGTGTGCAAGAGACAATAAGGTTTGAACACAGTAAAGGGACTTTGTCGTGCATCTAACTCAGCTAAGTAAATTTGGAAGCATTTCATGGTATCTGCAAGAATGAGTTCCAAACCTATGTTAACCTTACAGTGTAAATGTGCTTTGGTTGACGAAGACATAAATCATTCAAAAAAATGTAATTACTGTCTGATATGTAATACATTATTTGATTGGCATCTTTCCATCTTTCAGAAATGATAGGACGGCAGCCTCAGAAATATTTCAAGGCCAGAAGAGATTATTATTGTAAAATATAAATAGCAAAATATGTAATAATGATGTTTAATGACAGAGAAAGGTTGTATTAATCAAGCATCTTGAACCCAGTCCCATTATGCTTGAGATTTTGGGCACTGAATAACCGATGGCAATAACAGGAATAACCTGAAGCTTGGTTTATGAGTTAGGTTTTAAGCAACATTTTGAAAGGCATAGATAAATATTGTAGGTGTTGAGGTTTAAGGAAGAGATTTCAGAGTCAAAGAATTTTGTTTTATTTTAAAAAATACAAGATTTTTATATTATAGTACATAAAACAATAACAGCAACCACTTTTATATATCACCATTGATGCAATGAGACATTCTAAAGCACTCACAAAAAACATTATGAACAATTTTTGATACTGTGCCGCATAAGAGGATAGCAGATCAGAGGTTTGGTTAAAGTTATAGGCTTTAGGGAGGGTCCAAAAGGAGAAAAGATGCAGACAACTAAAAGCACAATTGCCGACTGGGTGGGCATTAACTTTCAGACTGCTCAGTCAGGCAAACTTTCTGCAACACAAGGTTTTACAATGGACTTGTTAAGCTGATAAATGTTATGGAGACAGTGCACAGCCAAATGATGAAGGATTTTTTTTTCAAAATGAGAATTTTTAAATCAAGATATCTGTTGAACACACGTCAGCTGAGATCAAGCCCAAGGGAGATAGATGGTTGAGATTTAGTATATGTCAAGACACAGGCTAAAGAGGGTTTAGATGACTTCCAGTTAGTGGAGACCAAAATGTGGGAGACTGGCCAGGTGCGCATTGGAATAATCAAATCAGAAAATCATAGACTAAAGATGATCATTACTGCATAGAGGGAGGCTATTCAGTCCATGATTAACAGTGATCTTCTAGCCCTGAAAAACTATATTTGGCTATTCCTTGAAAACATTGAATGTTTCAGCCTCAAACACTTTCTGAGGCAAAAAATCCAATGAGCTCACCATTTTCTGAGTGATGACATTTCTCTTTAGCTTAGTCATAAATCACCTACCATATTCTTAGGCTATACCCCTTAGTTCTAGACTCCCCTATCATTGGGCACAACCTTCCTGTGTTTAACCTGTCTAGTTCTGCTCGCATTTTATAGGTTTCTATGAGATTGATTATTGTTCTATACTCCATCGAATATAGTTCCAACTACTCCAATCTCTCTATATTCCATCCCAGGAATCAGCCTGGTAAATCTTTGTTGCGCTCACTCCATAGCCAGAACATCCATCCACAGGTAAGATACCAAAACTGCACATAACACACCAGGAGCGGTCTCATTAAGGCACTGTAAAATTACAGTAAGTCATCCTTATTCCTGTATTCAAATCCTCTCACTGTGAAGTCCAACAAGCTATTTTACTTCCCCATTGCTTGCATACTTTCAATGACTGGTGTACAAGAATACCCAGGTTTTATTGAACCACCTTCTTTCCCAGTCTATCACAATTCAGATAGTAATCTATTGTTCTGTTTGCTGCCATCAAAGTGGGTAACCTCATATTTATGAACATTTAACTTGATATACGATGCATTTGCCCTCTAAATCTGCCCAAATCACACGAAAGCATCCCTACATCTTCCTGACAGTTCACCCTCCCACCTAGCTTTGTCTTGTCAGCATTAAGGAATGGTGGAGCAGTCTTGAGAGGTAGAATCAACTTCTAATTCCCATATTCTTATGTTGTTATTTGGGGCTGCATGCCAGCACACTGAGCAATGACCTTGAGAGTCAAAAAGCTTGGTACTGGAAAAGCACTGCAGGTCAGGCAGCATCCAAAAAGCAGGAGAGTCAATGTTTTAGGCATAAGCCCTTCATCAGGAATGCAAACCAAGTGAATTGTTCTATCATCAAATCTTTAAAGTGAAAATTGACCTTTAGTTTAGCTTAAAAATGATTAAATTAGAATAGATAAGGTAAAATCTATATGTATATTTAATATTTTTTAAACTAGAGGAAGTAAATGGAAAGAGAATAATTTAAGGCTAAGCCATTACCAGGCAGTTGAGCTAGGTGTAAATCTTTTCTTGTACGTGATAAGTCAGTGACATTTCCAGTATCAAGACAAGAAAAATGTGCAGGATGCGTCTTGAGCTGCAGTAACGAGAAATCTGTATTTCTGAACTGGAATTGTGGTTGATGTCGCTGTGGAATATCCACAAGGCTGAGATTTTTGGAGATAATGCATACTGTGAGGGAGAAACAACTCAGGTAAAAATGGAATGGGTGACCACCAAACTGAGGAAGAGTGGCAGGGTGTTAGTGCAGGTATCCCCTGGGGGTCATCTGTCACTCAAACAGATTTTGTGTTTGGATTACTGCTGGAGAAAATGGTTTCTCAGGGGAACATAGGGACAGCCAATTCCATGGAGCCAGGAGTGTCTTATCTGCATAGGGAGGGAGGAAGGAAAAAGACTGTCAAAACAACAATGAGAGAGGATTCTATTTTAGGGAGAACAGACAGATAGCTGCAGATATAACATCAGTAGGGTATGTTATCACCCTGGTGCCAGCAAACAAGGATGTCAGTGAGCAGCTGCAGGATATTCTAAACGTAGAAGAGAAAAGGTGGTGATCCATCTTTGTTACAATGGCATGGGTAAAAAGCGGGATGACGTCCTGCCATGAGAATATAGGAGCTGAAAAACAAATGGAAGTGCAGGACCTCAAAGGCAGCAATGTCAGGGTTTCTCCCAGTGCCATGTGATAGACAGATCAAGAAAAGAAGAACAGACCAGATGAATGTATGGCTGGAGGGATGTTGTAAGAGAAAGGGATTTTGTTTCTTGAGATGCTGAGACTGATCCTCAGGACACTGGCACCTATCCTATCAAGGGAACAGGAACATGAAAGGAGAGAAAAGAGTGAGGAAAACAAGTACAAAAGAAAAGATAGGAAGGGAGAAGAGAATGTGTAAAGATATCAAAAATACAAATCTAAAGGTACTGTATCTGAAAGTACAAACATTTGCAGTAAGGTAGACAAATTTGCAGCATAGATAGTTGTACATGGGTATTATATAACTATGGAGACGTAATTGGAGGGTGACCAAGATTAGCAACTGAATATCTCTTGGTATTCAATTTCTGGGAAGGACACACAAAAGAGAAAAGCAGATGTGATAGCATTTTTAGTGAAAGATGAAATTAGTGTAACAGTGAAATATCACATTGATGCAAGAAATCTGTCTGAACGAAGCTAAGACCCAACAAGGGGCAGGAAACATTAATCAGGTTTCTGTCTAGACCTCCAAACATTAGTAGTGAAGGAGGGGATGGCATTAAATGGGAAATTAGAGTTCCATTCCACAAGAATGCCACACTAACTTTACAGGTACATTAAGGAGGTAAAAAAATGACCGCAGATGCTGGAAAGCAGATTCTGGATTAGTGGTGCTGGAAGAGCACAGCAGTTCAGGCATTAAGGAACCAACTCAAGGGCAGGGCGATCTCAGATTTGGTCTTGTGCAATGAGAAGGGGCTAATTAATAGTCTTGTGGTGAGAGATTCAATCAGAAAAAGTAACCTTAGCCTGATAAAAGTCTTCAATGAGATACAAAGCAAAGTAGTCCAGCCTAAAGTTAGGATCCTACATCTAAATAAAGTACAAAGGTTTGCAAGTTGAATTGGCTGCAATATGTTAGTTGTTCTTTATTAAAAATCTTAACAGCAGATAAGCAATGATTCATATATTAGGAGCATATGTATGAAAGCAATAGTTACACATTCTTTTTAAGCAACAGGAAAAGTAGCCCAATCATGGTTGAAAAGAGCAATTAACGATAGGATTAGAACCAAATAGAACAAAAATTATGTTTTCTGGAAAGAACAGCAAGCCTGAGGAATTGGAGCAGTTTAGAATTCAGCAAAGGAGGACTAAAAGATGATTAAGAGTTTAAAATTAAAGTATACACACCTAAAGAATATAAAAGCAGATTGTTTGGATTTCTATAACTATGCATGAAAAATTAGTGAAGGCTAATGTCAGCCTCTAACAATCTGAAATGGGAAAGTTCATAATGGAGAACAAGGAAATGGCAGAGCAATCAAACAATTATTTTTGTTCTGTCTTCATAGAAGTAGAAACAAATAACTTCCAATAAATCCAAGGAAAATAAGTTTCTTTTGGAAAAGAAATTAGTGAATACAGCTGGGAAAATAATGGGACTGAAAGCTGATAAATACACAAGGTCTGACAATCTACATCGCAGGCTAAGGGAGATGACCATGAAAATAGTTGATGTGTTGTTTGTCTTCTTCCAAACTTTCATAGATTTTGGAAAAATTCTATCAGCTTAGTGGCTGACAAATATCGTCTCACTATTTAAAAAAAAGGGAGAAAACCAAGAATTGTAGACTTGTTAGTTTAGCAAAGATTAAAGAAGATCCTGGATTCTATTTTTAAAAACGTGATAAACAGACACTTAAAATATCAACAGTTTTACACAAAATCAACATAGGTTTATGAATGAGAAATCATGTATAAAAAAACCTACTGGAGATTTTGAGCATGTAACCAGTTGAATTGAGGGAGAACCAGCAAACATGGGTGCACTTGTATTTACAGAAAACAAGTCTGAAGTAAGAGATTAGTGCAAAGTCAAATTACAAGAGGATTGGTAATAATATACTGGCATGGATTGAAAATTGGTAGTGGCCAGGAATAAATGGATCATGTTCAGGGTGGAAGGCAGTGACAACTATAGGGATTAGTGCTTGGGCTCCAACTATTCACAATATGTATCAATGATTTGGATGAAGGCATCAAATAAAATATTCCCATGTTTGCTGATGATAAAAGAATTATGTGGGAATATGACTAGTAAGAAGGATGTATAGAGGTTTATAAAATCATAAGGGGCATAGATAAGGTGAATAACCAAGGTCATTTATCCAGGTAGGAGAGTCCAAAACTAGAGATAGATAGATTTAGGGTAAGATGGGAAAGATTTAAAAGGGACCTGAAGGACAACATATTCATGCATAGGTTGGTGCCTATATGGAAAGAGCTGCCCGAGGAAGTGGTAGAGGTGATACAATTGTCATATTTAAAACTCATTTGGACAAGTACATTGATAGAAAAGGTTTAGAGGGATGTGGGCCAATAGTAGGTAAATGAGACTAGTTCAGTTTTTGAAAACCTGGTCATAATGGATGAAACTTGGCTGAAGGGCCTGTTTCCATTCTGTATGATTCTATGAGAGCTCAGGGTGATTTAGACAAGTTGAGTGGGTGGAAAAATGTTTGGCAAATGCAGTATAACATGAATGCGTATAAAGATGAATCCTTCCGTTGGAAAAATAGAGCAGCATTGTATTATTTGAACAGTGATAGATAAGGCAAAGTTGATATAAAAAGGGACTTATCCTTGTACATTAGTCATTGAAAGGAAGTAGCCAGGTGCAGCAAGCAGTTGCATAGGCAAATGGTTGGTTTTTCAGCGTGGTAATATAGGAGCATAGAAGTCTCACTGCAGCTATACAAAGCTGTGCCGAGACTGCACTTCACGTTTTACATAAAAATTTGTTCTCCTTACCTAAGAAAAAATAAACTTATTAGAGAAGGAATGCAACAAGGTTTCAGCAGACTGATTCCTTGGATGGTAATTATGTTGTGTGAGGTGAGATTTGGTTGACTGGGCCTATGTTGGAACATAGAACTGTACAGCATGGGAATGGGCCATTTGAACCACTATATCTATGCCAACCATGATGCTTTTCTCAACTAATTCCATCTGCCTGCACATGGTCCATATCCTTCTATTCTTTACCTGCTTTTCTGTCTGCCAAAATGCTTCTGAAACTTTGCTATCGTACTAGACTTTAGAAAAATGAGAGGAGATCTTATTGAAAACATGCAAACTTCAGTCAAAGCAGGACAGTCTGTATTCAAAGAAACTATTTTCCCTGGCAAAGGATATCCAGAACAAAGGATCATGGTCTCTGGATGTGTGATAGGCCATTTCAGATTAGTACGATAAGAAATTTATTGACTCAGTGGGTGGTGAAACTTTGGAATTTTTTAGGAAGAAGGCTACTACTGCATATTTAAGAAAGGAAGAGGTAAATTTCTAGAAGCTAAATGTGTCAAGGTCTGTGGGGAGAGAATGGGAGTATATCATTGAGACAGAGGATCAGCTGAGATCATGTTGAATGGTGGAGCATGATTGATGGTCAAATGCTCTATTCCTTGCTCCTGTTTCTCTATTTTTCCATATTTTAATGATAATTTTAAAACCACTCTTCTCCCTTTTAAACTGGGCATAACACTTAGTATATTATGATTGCTGCTACCCTGACGCCTTTAGTAAATTTTGTCAACAAAATACCACATTTAATATAAGCTGCCCTTTGTTTGGTTGAACAATGGGATCCTCTAAGAAACTATCTCAAAAACATTTCTCTCTCCTAATACAGGTTACCATTGATATTCTGATATTTTCAGTTTATATGCAACTTCATAGTACTCATGGTTATTATCATCCAATTATCATCCTATATTGTAATTACACATGGAAGATGAGTAGACCACTTGTACTCACATTTTATTTCCTGCTACTCCTCATCACCATCCAAATCAATTCTCACCTTGATCGCCTGAATCAACTATTGCACTAACGACATCCATGATTAACAGTGCTACCCCTTCACCTTTTCATCACTTTATACCTTTCATGAATGTCCTATGCCTCTCCTAGTCAGCATGTTAATGCTAGGTCCGCAGCTAGTGTAACTTCACCAGCAATGTCTCATTGCATTCGTTGCATTCAAGTGAATGACCATTGATCAAATGCTATTTTTTCTATTTGAAACCAGTTCCATAAGCCTCCAGGCAAAACTTCTGCAAAATCAATTGCATTTGATTAGACACTTTGTCCAGTGTATGAAAAGCATCCATCCACTTGGTTCTCCTTTTTAATTCACAAATGGTTAATGTTCCTACGAAGGACAAAGAGAATATTACAAATGCTCTCTGAAGCTCTTCTTGTGAAGTAGCAGAATTGACATCAAGGACTGATAGAAGCTCGCTAGCAAACGTTGAAAATGATGACAACTTTGCCATCACATGTTTTATCCAAATGTCTGAATGAGACGACATTCCAGTGACATTGTGGACAGTGAAGGAAACAAATCCTCTTTTCTGGATCATACTCCCTTGTGAGACATCCTATACCACATACTCAAAGATCCATCAGTCAGGCATCAGCTTGTTCAGCCACACAATGACCCAGGGTAGAAACCCGAGACCCAGGGTAGATATCATCCTCAAATTGAGGGCAGGTAATTAAGACCATCAGTGATAGTAATGATAGATAAATTGGTAAAATAGTTTTTTTTCAATGCCACTCAAACACGGGTAGAGATTAGAAACGGAGTAGCAGAGTTTGTAACAAAACCCCAGAGTCTGCAATGAAGCTGGTTATTGAATTAGATCAGAGTTGCAAGGTCGGAACGCAACCAAATAAGTATCAGTGTTGTTGATTACACTTTGCATACAGGCAGAATTGAGTAATTGACACAAGGTTGATATCCAGATTTAGTACAGCAAGTGGAAACAAAGCATATATCAATGCAAAGGGTCTTTTCCTGCATCGAGTGACAAGAGATTCCAAGTCTCTTTTTGAAACCAATAGAAGAAACAATATTAAACAGCTGACAGAGGAACAGTAGGAAGGACTGAAACACAAAAACATAAATCAGAGTTAATCTTTCAGGTCGAGTGACCATTCCTCAGCATTCATTAACTCTGATTTCTCTCCACAGATGCTGCCAGACATGCAGAGCTTTTCCAGCAACTTATATTTTTGTTTCTGATTTACAACACCCACAGTGCTTTCAGGTCTAATTAGTCAGAATTAACTGTGCAGATGTTATGCCCTTACTGTCTTCATCTTTCTCGATGATCAAAGTCAAGGGCTGAGGAGGAGCCTTGCTGAATCATTGCAATGCATCCTGTAGATGGTGCATTCTCCTGTCGCCATGTGGTGGTGGTAGAGAGAATGAATGTTTAATTTGGTGAATGGGGTGTTGATAGAATGAGTTGCATTGCCCTGGATGGTGTTGCACTTGTTGAAATTTATTGATGCTGCACTTATCCAGTGGTCTCCCTGTTATCAGGAAGCTTTTATTAAAGTTGGAAGAGTTCAGAAATGATTGACAAGGATGCTGCTGGGAGTGGAGTGTTTAAACTGTAGGGAGAGGCTGAACAGATTGGGGCTTTTATCTCTCAAGAATGCTGGAACTAAAGGGCCATCAGAAGTTCATAAAATCATTAGGGGCAAAGTCTTTTTCTTGGGGTAGTTCAGTCCAAAACTAGAGAGCATATCTTTAAGGTGAGAACAGAACAAATTTAAAAAGGACTTGAGGAGCACCTTTTTCACACAGAGCATGGTGCACATATGGAACAAACTGTCAGAGGACGTGGTGGAGGTGGTGCAATTAAAACATTTAAAAGGCATCTGGATGAGCTCATGAATAGGAAGGATTTTGAGAGATATGGACCAAATACGGACAAATATAACTAGATCAGTTTAGGATACCTGTCATCATGGGTGTGATGGCCTGAAGGGTCTGTTTCTGTGCTACTGTTTTCTGTGACACTATGACAAATGGACAGTTTTCATCACACCTCTGACTTGCTTTTTGTTGATAATGGATAGGTTTTGGAGTGTCATTAGACAAGATGCTTGCCACACATGTCCCCATCTATGCACTGGTCTTAAAATCACAATATTTATATGGGTCATCCAATTATTTTTTTTTCTGTTTCGTGGCAACCCCATAAGGTATCAATAATGAAGAATTCAGTAATAGCACTGTTGGATATTATGACAACATGGTTAAAGTCTGGTACTTGTGAATATTGTTTATTGAGTAAGTTGTGACTGCACGCTCTAAAGTTGTATTAAAAATGAAAGCAGATCTCATTAAAATGTATGGAATTCTAAAGGGACTTAAGAGGGTAAACACAGAGGTTGATCCCCTGTTACAGAAACTATAATTCAAAGTTACAGGCTCAGGATAAAAAAAATCATTCTTTCAGAGCTGAGATGAAGAGAAATGTATTCACTCAAAGGTGTGTGAATGTATGAAATTTCTTACCCCAGAGAATTGTGGATGCTCCATTATTGAGTACACTTAATGTTGTTTGCTTTCTGATCTCTCAGATAATTAAGAGATAAGGGAAGCAGACAGAAGTCTGAACTTGAGGCAGATGTTCAACCTTGATCATATTGTGTAGTGGAACAGGTTTTAAAGGTCCATATGGCATACCCCTGCTCCTATTTCTTACTATCTAATGTTAAGTGTTCTGGAGGAGTTGCAAAGTTAGAATCGCTTGCCAGGGTTATAAGCTTGCCAGCCATTTAACTACTTCTCCAGACTTAGTTGTCACAAGGAATTTGTGTCTTTCTTACGTCGCAATAAATTTATTATTCAATGTTGTTACTAGTCTTCTTTCAGAAACAAATAGAGGAAATAGGCTCAATATTTCCTAATCCCAAGATAGTTGAATCAAGTACATTGTTCAGGATGAGTTTTCTAGCAGTGGCTTATAAGCAGAAATGTACAACAAGCTTTTACAGCAGTTAACAAAAGACTGGGAAAGGACATATGCATAATTTGGCACACCTCAAGGGAACCTCCAACAGAGGCACACACTAACTCACAGTGGAATAGATAAATTGCAACTATTTGCTTTTCTTTGTGTTTATGGCTACAGTCATGGTGATTTTTCCCAACGTTCAGACATTGGCACTTTTTCATGGTGGCCAAGGTGATCTCCGAAGTTGAAACATCAGTTTACCCTGGCTTATTTTGGTGAAGGGGTTGACTGTGTGCTAGGAACAGCTTCCAGGAGGCTGGATTATCAGATTAATTGCCACTTGACAGCCTACTGATGCATCTTAGGGATGTGGCATAGCATTTTGGAAGTTTGGTATTTTTCTGAAAGCACTTTCTGAACACTGACAAGCTATTTCAGAGCAAGCAAGACATTTTTTTGTTAATCTCAAATTGCAGGGTAAAATAGAATTCACACTATATTATCATCATTGTTGGATCTGTGAAAGGTACCTCTCGCACACATAATGTGACCTCTTGGAATACTTTGTTGAGACTTCACTTATATTAAATTGCCTTTATTCGAGAAATTCTGAGGATTTATGCTTTTTAACTTAAGTTCTGTGTTGCAACAACTTATAAAAGAAACAGAATGATTGTTCTTTGGCATCAAAGTTGTTTGCCATTTAATAAAACACCTTGTTCCCATGCCAACATTCTCATCTTTGACCTGCGACTGCATTCCAATGCAAACACAAGGAACCATACTTCATTCTCCACTTCACCCCTTTACAGCCTCCAGGACTCAATATTGAGTTCCATAACTTAGAATATGCTCTTTTGTACTCCATTTTTCTTATCTCGCTTCTTCCCCCCACCCAAGACAGATTTGTGCCTTGTTGGTTTTGCTCTTAGCAGAGTGGATCCACTTTCTCCATTTCACAGCTAACAGTTACAACATATTTTACATATTGCTTTGAGCACCACCATTTTCTATTTCACTTGCTCTTCCTCTTCCTCTGACTACAACATAATTCTAGCACATACAGTCTGTTCTTCTCTAACAGGATAGTTGCATTCTTGTGCAATCTTGCGTTATAGAAAATCTCGCAATAGAAACAACAGGGCCTGTGGAAAAAACAGGGCTAGGGGCCAACCACCATAAATATCAGCAAACATTGAAACAAGAATAGTAGTCAGCCACTAACACAAATGATAGCATAGTCGAAGTAAATGTTAAAATCATATATTTTAATGAAATAATTCAATAAATTTGACACTGAAAATCTGGAAGATAAGTTGAAGGGGTTTCTGAGTTACCGTGCTGTATTAAGGCAAGGGCTGAGGGTCATCATCAGCATCATCATTGCTTTCAGGTACAGTCTGGGTGCAATGTATGACAGAGAAAAAAAATAATTTAGAAATGGATGGCTGTAGTTCATTGTCCTTAAATGATTTCTTGGGGGTTGACTTAAAAAAGAATAGTTTTTTTTAATTACTGTGCCATCTTTCTTCTTTCATGAAGAAGCTGTTCATAGGGTGCTAGATAATACTTTCTGCCATTACTGCTATCCTGTTGCATTCTGCATTGTAGTCATTGTCTTCTAAGAGCTGTAATTGTTTCTCAACTTCCATCAGGATAAAAGACAGAAGAGAAGTGGAGAAGTTTTATGGTGCTGCCTCTTGGACTTCATTCTCTTCATCTCCAGCTTCTGTTTCTGCTGCAACAACAAGTTGTCGATCAGCTGTGGAAAGTTCCTCACAATGGGATGCAAGTGGCTCCTTGAAATCCTCAGTCTCCACTTGTTCCTATTCAACTTGCTTTGCAAGAGTGACACAATGTTCTTTGATTGCTGGAAGATCCTCTGACTTTTAATGCCTTTAAAATCATGAAGAAAATCTGGGAGCAGCTGCTGTCAAACTGCATGCAAGCACTACTTACTGACATCGGCCCAGGTCTCCACAATGATGTCAATCGTATTCTTAATGCTAAAGCTGTTCCATAAATAAAGAGCACTGTCCTCATTATCCCCCTCTGTGGCTGCAATCAACTTCCTGAATATGCACTTTAAATAATAAGCTTTAAAAGAATCTAATGGTCCATGGCTTGAACGTGAAAGACTATGTTCGGAGATAGAAATAGCACTTTGATGTTTTTAGAAAGCTCATCAATGGTGGGAGGATGGCTTAGTGTATTGTTCAGAATGAGGAGAATCTTGAGGTCCAAATGTTTTATCCTGCAATAACTTCTAATAATGTCCTTGAAAACATCAACAATAGGATCAGAAAAAAAATTGTCCCGTCATCCAACCTCTTTTGCTTGACCTGAAGTAAAAACCTCGAGTGGACTTAAAGTAACCTTTCAAGGCTCGTGGTTGGCAGAGTGGCACAGCACCACAGGTTTAAGCATCAAGTCTGCACTAACATTGGCACCCAACAACACAGCCATTTGATCCTTCATAATGATAAAATCTGGAGCATGTGCTTCATTCATAAAAATGTATGTTCTGGATGGCATTCACATCCAGTGTAAAACTGTCTCATCTAAACTGAAGATTTACTCTAAGGTGTAGCTTCTGTTTAAGTATTAAAGCCTATCTTCTACCACCACCACCCATTAATTTTTCACTCTTTCCTTCCACATTAATGGAAAACACAGCGAGACTTGCAATAAGCAGGACTGAAAATTACTGAGTACAGCACTGTACCTTTCAGGAAATACATCACCACAAAAAACACGAGCCAATTGACCATGTGATGTCGACATGAGTCCAGTCCTCAGTGCAATGCAACACCTAATGATAGCCAATGGGAGTTTGAATTTTAAAAAATCATTCCCCAATCCACCAATCACATTACAGTCAACTTGCATTGAAAAAAAACACGTGTTACAGGAGAAACAACCTGTACCAGCTCCTTACAGTTCTGATCAAGAGTCATATTGGACTTGAAACATTAATTCTGTTTCTTTCACCACAAATGTGCCAGTTCTGCTGAGCTTCTTCAGTACTTCCTGCTTTTTACTTCAGATTTCAATCATCCTCAATGAATTTTTAATATAAAGTTTTGAGTGGGTTGGACCCCACTGTGAATGATGGTGAAATTTGACTTCACTAAAAATCTGGAATAAAATGCTAGCCCATATTGTGACCATGTAACTACTATCAATTGTCATAAACCCATCAGGTTCAATAATGACCTTTCAGAAAGGATCATCTGGCCTACATGTGGCTCCAAACCCACAGCAGTGCAGATGACTCTTGGCAGCCCTCTAAGCAATTCGGGATGGGCAATAAATGCTTACTAGCTAGTGATGTTTGTATCCCATGAACAAATAAGAAAAAACATCACGATGAGAGATTCATTGTTACTTATATCATTGGCCTAATACAGAGAAATTTGAGTCTTTAATCCATTTTATAACCTGCTTGAATCTTTTTTCCATCATCAAATTAAGCAGATGCTGGAATTTGTACTGAAAACAACAAATGCTCGAGATCAAAGTGAGTCAGAAAGCATTTCTCTCCATGGATGCTCTCTGGCTCACTGTGATCGCCAGCATTTGTTGTTTTCAATTGCATAGCAATTGATCCTATATCTTATGGTCTATGGAAAGCTAATAAAATTATATGGTTCATTGCAAGTGGAACTGCACGTTAGAGCATGGAGATTACACTTCAGGACATTGGTGAGAGTGCATCTGAAGTACTGATTAAATGGATTCTTATTACCAAAGGGATGAAAGATTATTGGGTTGACAGTTTTTGAAATTCCCTTCCAGATAATGCAGTGAGTGCAGAATCTTGAATTGCAGTGCTTTTAAGCTAGCAGTTGATAAATTATTGATTACCAAGGTGATGAAAAATTGTCAGAAATTTTCAGAAATTTAGAGTTGAGGTTAAAATCCACCTGATGAAGAACTTATGCTCAAAACATTGACTCTGGTGCTGCCTGACTGTGCTTTCCCAGTACCACATTCTTCATTCTGATCTCCAGCATCTGCAGTCCTCACTTTCTCCTATCAGATTCACCATGGTCTTATTGAATGAGTGGCTTACTCGTGTTCCGTATTTGTATGTTTGTATGATGCTGTCACAAAAGTAGTTCATTAGAAGCAATATAATTTTCTCATATTCCAAATTAAATACCTGCAATTTATTTGCTGTGCTGCTTCCACAATTCCACAATGATCTTATTCTGGCCCAAAGGTTCAAGCAAGTATAAATGTATGCTAGTCACATAATAAAGAATGTTTGTTTAAATTTCAGAATTTAAGTTTCCAATCTTTGAATGAGTGGGTGATTATCTTAATTTAATTTAACTTTAAGTAGATATTTTTGACTCAACAGTTCAGAGATATGACTATATACCTCTGGAGTAGGATGGAACTTGAACCCAGGTCTCCTGGCTCAGAGATAGGAAAATTACCATTGCACCACAAGAGTCCTTATTGTTAATTATACCGAAACGAATGGTTGCAGATTTGATGCTCGAGAGCTAATTCAATACAATTTTCATGGTATAATGTATGTCAAGTGCATTCACTCAGTTTTACAAAGCTGTGGAGAGTTCTGGCTGCGAGAGAAGTCAAATATGAAAGACAACCTCAACGACAGAGGTTAAGAGACTGAGAGAGAGAGAGAGAGAGAGCGACAGAGAGGGAGACAGAGAGGGAGAGACAGAGAGAGAGAGACAGAGAGAGAGAAACAGAGAAAGAGAGAGACAGAGAGAGAGACAGAGAGATTGGGTTTTCAATGTGTTTTATTCTCTACACTGTTATTACTAATAAGTAAGTCTAATAAATGTATTTTTACTTGCTGTTATCACACAGTAAACATTCTAGTTATCTAAAAGCAGTGCCTCCTCTGTTTATTCAGTATCGTGGTGTATCTCCAAACACTAATGTCACAATTCTATGGCCTTGAGAGGTGTATTTTACCTTTATTTTTGAAGGAAGGATTTAAGGCAAAGGTAATGAGTACATTATTGGGAGCCAATAAAGTAAACAGCTTGTGAGACCCTTTTTTTAACCTTAAATAGGAACAAGAGAAGCAGCCTGAATGGGTGAGGTCAAGCTCTCACAGAACCAGGATTTTTAGTTTTAGTTTTCAGTAGTTGTTGCTGGGTCTTGAAGCTGGTTGGAAGCTACGGTACTTCACTCCCTGCTACTCTCTCTCTCTCTGCGTTTTCTCTTTATGTTTTTCCTCCTGAACTGAAGAATTATCTGTGAGACAATCTATTTTGCTGAACTTGACTTTGTAAAATGTATAACCCTGCTCCTTGGATGCTGCCTGACCTGCTGTGTTTTTCCAGTATCACTCTGATGTAAACTCTGTGAAATGTATGTTTATGGAATGTTACTATATTGAAAAAGATACTGTGAATCATAAAATAATCTATTATCCGGTAAAGCTTTCCAATAGAGTTGTTATTCTAATTTCTTCTTCCTTTTGTTGTGTTCTATCATTATGAATAAAAGTCTGTTTTGCTTCAAATCTGGTAGTTTGACCTGTCCTTACATTTAAAATAAGAAAAAGTGAGGGTGTAGACTATTTTCTCTCCATATTTTGAGGGAGTTTAGTCTGGTCCAGAACACTAATCACTAGATAAGCCCAAGACAAAGAAGCATTAGTCACAGGTGACCTACATCAAACAACTCTTATCCAGTGCCACACACTGATAAAAGGTGGCAAAGTCTACCAGGTACAAGGAGTGATCATCTGGCAAAAAATAATAAACCCACAAAAGGAAGAAAATCATGGAGGCAGCTGCTCCAACACAAAAGGGGGATTAGCTGGGAGTAGTGACAATCAAGTTCCAAAGGCAAAAGTAAGGACTGCAGATCCTGGAGATTTGAGTCGAGAGTGTGATGCTGGAAAAGCACAGCAGGTCAGGCAGCATCCAAGGAGCAGGAGAGACAATGTTTCGAGCAAAAGCCGCAAAATCAGGAAATCCATCAGGGCAGGGAGGGATGTAAAATTCCGGACTTTGATCATTATTCAATGAGTGGTGACTGAAGTTACAGTGTCTATTAAAACGTTTGCAGTTTACGTGGAATGTCTGGATCCTAGACTGAAAAGTAACTGCAGCGTTTCTCTAATGGTCAAAGTTTTGCCCTCCAACAAATCAGTGGACAGTCAAAATAATGGCCCACATTCATAATTTAACAATGCTGAAAATGTAACCACCTAGCTTCCTGCATTTACTGTGCTGTTTTCTTCAAAGGTACTCATGTCTCATTTTGAAAATCTTAATTGTTAAGCAATTAGTTACTGAGCAGACCTTCTTAAGAAATGTGTCTGTGAATATGACAAATATGAAGTATGAGATGTGAAGAAGTCAAGGAGAACCAGTTGAATTGACTTATTCATTAGAATAGAAGAAAACTGGCGTCATTTTTGCTGTCTGCCACATACTGACATCAAAATGCATCAGAATCACAAACACACAATAGAAATTGAACTGCAAGAGAAAGTGGAAAGAGCATACTGTTGTTTGTTCTTGAAGCATGAATTGAATCCAAACCAAAAATATAAGTGTGGTCTCTTTCCTCCTGGAGTTAAGCCCTCTATGCAAAGTAAGTGCTGAGGTAATGGCAGTCCAATTCTTTCTGTTATCATGATGCAGAATAGGCAAACCTTTGCTTTAATTCAGTTTGCCTCACAAAATCTAGATAGCATGACTCCAAAGTATGTGAAATATTACAGAAAGCTTAGTATGACTTCACAATGGAATTGGCTGGTAGGAGACTCAATGACTGGCTAAAAATGGGAACCTTAACATATAATTACCTTATAATCTGAGCAAGATTACAAACAATATGACATATTGGAGTATTTATTTTCTGGTTATACTGACCCGAAAACAGAAAGTCTAGTGTCTATAACTGAGGATAACAGAGCCAGTACTTATTTTCCCCTGTGTCTGTCTCCAGCAAGCAAGAGTTCTTGCTGGAGTTGAGTGTAAAGTCTAAATAAGGGTGGATAGGTGTGACTGGAACTTTCATTTTCCTCAGCTTTCTTTGCTGGAAATTAATCCAGTTATGGGTGTTGATGGTTAGAAAGTCCAAGAACTGTCTCTGAATGGGAGAAGAGAGAGGACACCATACCTTAAGCCGATATTGTACAGCTTGAGCAGAATGTTAACTCTCAGACACCATTCTCAACTATCAAACAGGAAGTGGACACCACTTTACCTCGTTTTTTTTGTCAATCCCAATCTGATTTTAATTTAAATTTGAATAATTGGCAGTAGACATAGGAGATTCATGGAATTCAATGGTTGGGAAAATGTTTCAGTTGTGAAACCTGCCTTTAGTTGAAACTGTGGACTACAAAAAAACCGCCTGGATGAAAAGGGAGACAGTGCATAACAGTAACATTGTTGCCAAATGCAATAGCTATTTCCATTACCATAGATTTATTGAGAACACAAGGATGGCACAGTGTTTTTCATATTTAAATTTCACACATAAATATTTCACATTACACTGGATTTCAAAAAACCCTTGTGTGTATCATCTGGAAGTGAACTGTTAATCATCATTGTTGCATTCTTCCTGACAGCACCTCTATCTGGACCTATGTGAAAACCAACTAGCACTCTCCTTATGTAACATAAATGCTATATTTCCCCTCGTATTGGTATTCTTGCAAAATGTCCCAATGAGTATTGGACAAAAATCCTTGGTAATATCTGTCCTTTCTCAGCAATGATCAAGCAAAAAATATGTTTGACGACAACTGCCCGGAACTGACCACAACTCTCCCAATGCTCTACCCAGTTTTAAATCTCAAAAGGTAAAACTTCAGCTTCCCTTAAAGACCAACCTTTTCATATCCAATACTTTATACAATATTTTCCTAACAACACTGATGGTGAATCCACACCTGAGGACTATAAGGGTTAAAATAGAAAGCTCACCACGACTTTCACAAAGGCAGTCAAGAATGGGCCAGTGATACTGATATTCCATCACTGAATATAAAAGGTATTCAAGCCATTTCCTTCATCCACACCCTCACTTCCCATCCTCACACATGAACTGAGGGAAATCAAGCAATGTTTTCAAAGTGCTTCCCCACACATAAAATGAACCTGCATCAATAGCATACCAAGGATTGTAAGTAATGTTTGGTGTGCTCGAGCAAGTCCTGCATGGTAAAAAGACATTTCAGCCCTTTGACAGGTTTACCTCAGCTTGTTAATTTATTTTATTATTTACCAGGATTTGTAGCAATATCAATTTGATGAAAAAGGATTTGATTTACCTCATAAAGTATCTCAGTGAAAGTCCAGCTGCAAACCAGCTTTAAGTAATAGAATAAGTAAACATAATCTGATCAGAATCCATTGATTTCTTTGAGAATTGAATAAAAGAAGCAATACAAGAATTTGTAATCCTGATAGGCAATTACAGTAAATTCAGCTTTAAATATGATTAGATTATTTACAGTGTGGAAACAGGCCCTTCAGCCCAAACCAACCCTCCAAAGAGCAACCCATCCAGATCCATTCCCCTACATTTATCCCTTGACCTAACACTACAGGTAATTTAGCGTGGCCAATTCACCTAACTGTGGGAGGAAACCCACGCAGACATGGGGAGAATGTGCAAACTCTACACAGACAGTTGCCTGAGGTGGGAATTGAACCCGGGTCTCTGACACTGGGAGGTAGCAGTGCTCTCCACTGGTCACCGTGCTGCCCATATGAGAAGATAATACCTGAGTAAGTGGTACAAATTATGCAGACGAAGTAAGTTTTGCACGACCATGAAGGAGACACCTGCAGTGACTCAGGCTGTGTTTGCATATAATTGCTGGACTTTGGTGGCAGCGTGGGAATCAATTGTAAAAGGGAAGATGTTCATTTCACTTGCTTTTATGAGGTCTTTTTACAGAATAAATTGTACTCAAGGATCCCGGCACGAAACTAAGCGTGACATCACAGAAAAATTATAAGTTCGTTGTCTGGTATTAGCTGTTAATTTGACTGTCTGTTATAGATTGCTTTCAGCTTGAGAGTAAATAGGAGAGATATTCACAGATTATAAACTAAAAGACAAGTAGAACATTTTTAGGGAAACAAGTTAAGAATTAAGTAAATAAAACAGAGACACAGAGCCAGGCAATAGCTGGTGCTGGTGGACCCTATTGTGTGACTATTGTTTATAGAAACCACATCTGTAGCAAGTCATAGAGATGTACAGCATGGAAACAGACCCTTTGGTCCAATGTGTCCATTCCAACGTAAATTTAGATATCCTAAATTAATCCAGTCCCATTTGCCAGCATTTGCCTAAATCCTTCTAAGCCCTTTCTACTCATGTATGTACCCATTCAAATGCCTTTTAAATCCTAAGGCAGTTCATTCCATACAGAAACCACCTTATGTGAAAATGTTGCCCCTTAGGTCCCTTTTTTAATATTGCCCCTCTCACCTTAAATCTATGCCTTATAATTTTGAAATCATGGACCCCTGGGAAAAAGACATTTGCTATACACCCTATCCATGCCCTTCATGATTTTATAAACCTCTATAAGGTCACCATTCAACCTCCGACCTTCCAAGGAAAATAACCCCAGCCTATTCAACCTCTCTCTGTGGCTCAAACCCACTGACCTTGTCAACACCCTTATGAATCTTTTCTGAACCCTTTCAAGTTTAACAAAAGCTTTCCTTTAACAAGGAGACTAGGATTGAATGTAGAATTCCAAAAGTGGCCTAAACAAGTGAGGAACTTTGGCTCACAGTTGTTGAGCCAAAGTCTGAGCTTCAGAATCTGTGAAAGAATCAGGTAGGGAGAGAGTTCCCTGGATGTTGTGTTTCTGGAGGCAGTCACACCTCTTACATTAATCACCTTGAATCTGGTCATTGGTCAGGAAAGGAAGGAGTGTCAGGAAAGGAAGGCAAGTAGAGGGATCCAAGAGGTGGTGTGACAGGAGCTTCAGCCCTTGACTTTATCTAACAGATTTGAGATTTTTGCTACCTGTGTGGATGAGATTTGGGCTGGAAAGAGGATGGGCAAACTGACTCTCCCACCATGGTATGGACAGTTTTTTAAAAGAATGGATAGAAGACAAATGTACTTTGTAATCAGGGATAGTATAGTCAAGGGAATTGACACTGGTCTCAGTGACCAGAACCGAGAGTCCCATAGGTTGTGTTGCCTGCCTGGTGCCTGGGTTCAAGACATCTCATCCAAGCTACAGGAGAAATTAGAGTGAGAGGGGAAAGATCCAGTTGTCATGGTCCACATATGTACCAACGATATAGGTAAAAAGAGAAAAGAGGTTCTGCTGAGGGAATATGATCAGTTAAAAAGCAGACCCATAAAGATAATAATCTCAAGATTATTACCTGAACCATGAGCTAATTAGCACATGGTTGACATGATTAAAGAAGTAAATGTATGGCTGAAAGATTGGTGTGGGAGAAACAGGTTTGAATTCATGGGACATTAGCACCTGTACTGAGAAGGAGGGAACTGTTCTGATGAGACGGGCTCCATCGAATCAAATTGCATAAGCAGGGTTGAAAACAGAGTTTCAAATTAAATAGTACTTTTTTGGGGAGATGGTTCAGTTGCATAAATATTATGGAAAATGTTCAAGGGTGTATGGGCTCAGGAGAGGTTATTAAAGTTTCCAGAACAAGTAACAAAACATAAATTATGGAAAGTGTCTGGAGTCTAACTTCAGGTACAGCAGTAAAGGAAACAACTGAGAAGAGAGGTAGTCAATGCAAGACTGAGAGTATTGTATTTAAATGCAAGCAGTATACAAAACAAGGTTAATGTGCTCATAGTGCAGATTGAAATTGGTGTGCCAGACGTTGTGTGTATCACAGAGATGTGGCTGTATGGATATTGAGGCTGGGAACTCAATAACTAAGGATACGTGTCCCATCGAAAAGACAGACAGATGAGCAAAGGGGGAAGGTTTGTCTTGTCGGTAAGAAATGAAATTAAATCGATAGTAAAAAGCAATATAGCGTCAAAGGTATTAGAATCTGTGTAGACACTGAATAGAGTTATGTATGTGTCTCTCAGCAATAGTCAGGATGTGGGGCAGAAAATAAATCCGGAGTTAGAAAAGGCATGAGAAAAAGGCACAATTACATTAATCAAGAGGGATTTCAACATGCAGATAGACAGGGAAAATCATATTTGTAGCAGATCCCAAGAAAAGGATTTTGTGGAATGTCTACGAGATAGTTTGTTTTGGAGCAGCTTGTCCTCACTAGGGAACAGGCAGTTTTGGATTTGGTGATGGGTAAAGAGTCAAACTTGATTTAGCAGCTTAAGATGAAGATGCACCTAGGGGGCATTGACAATAATATCATAGAATTCAACCTGCAGTTTGAGAGGGAGGAGATGGAATTAGATAGAATGGTATTACAATTGAGTAAAGGTAACTGCAAAGACCTGATGGAGCAGCCTAGCAGGGAGGAAGATGGAACAGAAATGGCAGAAGTTTATGGATGTAAGTTTGGAGAAACAGAAGGTATTCATTCCAAAGAAGAAGAAATCTATTTAGGAGTGAATAAAGCAATTATGGGTGACAAGGAAAGTCAGGGAGCAGGATAAAAGCAAAAGATAAAGTATACAATGTAGTGAAGGTCTGTGGGAAGCTAGAAAATTGGGAACTTTTAAAAACTACCGCAGGATAACCAAGAATGGGAGAGGATAAATTATGAAGGTGAGTTAGCTATATATATACAAGAAAAGATTTATTTATGGATGTATAAAAGTGAAGAGTGGAAATAGGACTGCTGGAAAATAAGGCTGCAGAAGTAATAATCAGGAAGAAAGAAATGTTATAGGAACTGAATAGATACATTACAAACAATCTTCACGGTTGAAGAAATCAACAGTTTCCCAGAATGTCTAGACAGTCAGGGGGCAGAGTTAAGTCTAGTGACCACCGCGAAGGTACTGGGAAAGCTAAAATGTATGAAGGTGGATAAATCATCCAGACCAGGTAGAATGCACTCAGGGTTCTGAAAGAAATAGTTGAGTAGATTGAGGAAGCATTAATCATCTTTCAGGAATCACTGGAGTCCAGGACATTCCCAGACGTCTGGAAAATGACTAATGTGACTCTCTTGTTTAACAAGGGAGGAACACGAAAGATGGAAAAATATATGATGGGTAGCCTGCCATCTGTTATTTGTAAGTTTTCAGAGACCATTAATTAAGGATGAGACTGTGGAGTACTTGGAAGTGAATGGCAAAATAGGGCTCAGACAACATGGCTTCCTCAAGGGGAGGTAGTGTCTAGCAAATCTATTAGAGTTGGTTGAGGAGGTAAAGAGCAAGTTAATAAAAGAGAGCTTTTGACCTGATCTTTTTGGATTTCTAGAAGGCTTGGACAAATAAGGCTTTGGACTATCTGTTAAATAAGATAGAGACCATGGCGCCAGAGGCAAAGTTGTGGCACAGATAAAGGGTTGGCTGATTGACAGAAGGCAGAGAATGAGGTTAAATGGATCTTATTCAGAAAGGCACCCAGTGATTAGCGAAGCTCTGCAGCGGCCTGTGTTGGGACGACTATTCGTGTTATAGATTAACAATCTGAATGAAGAAACGGAGGGCATTGTTGCTAAGTTTGCAGATGACACAAAGGTAGATTAAGGAACAGTGGTTTTGAGGAGACAGGGAAGCTGCAGAAGGACTTGGACAGTGAACAAAGAAGTGGCAGATGGAATACAATGTGGGAAAGTGTGAGATTATGCACTTTGGTAGGAAGAATAGAGGAGTAGACTATTTTCCAAATGGGGAAATGTTTGGAAATCTGAAGCACAAAGGGGGGCACGGTGGCACAGTGGTTAGCACTGCTGCCTCGCAGTGCCAGAGACCCGGGTTCAATTCCCGACTCAGGCGACTGACTGTGTGGAGTTTGCACGTTCTCCCCGTGTCTGCGTGGGTTTCCTCCGGGTGCTCCGGTTTCCTCCCACAGTCCAAAGATGTGCAGGTTAGGTGAACTGGCCATACTAAATTGCCCGTAGTGTTAGGTAAGGGGTAAATGTAGGGGTATGGGTGGGTTTCGCTTCGGCGGGTCGGTGTGGACTTGTTGGGCCGAAGGGCCTGTTTCCACACTGTAATCTAATCTAATCTAATCTAAAAACATGTGAGTCCCAGTTTAGGATTCTCTTAATGCAGGTTCAGTTGGTAGTTTGGAAGGCAAAACAATGTTTGCATTCTGAATGAAGGGACGACCCTTTTGAATTCAAATGGGGAAGAATTTCTTCACACAGAGACTGGTGAATCTGTAGAAGTCATATGGCTATAGAAGTCAAGCATTTGAGTCTGTTTAAGACAGAGACAGATATGTTCTTGAATATTAAGGGAATCAAACGTTATGAGCAGAAAGAAACCGAATGTTGTTGAGAAACATGTTAGCCATGATCAAGTAACAGAGCAGATCCAATGGGAACAATAGTCTAATTCTTGCACCTATATCTTATAGTCTTATGATCTAATGTATTTTCCTCAACCTCTGAATCTATAACATGGGCTTTGTACTTTGCAATCACTATTTTGACTGTATAAATATAATTATGTATAAACTGACTCAAATTCACACTGTGTCCTTTGAACAAAATGTTGTTGAGAGTCATAATGTATTATTATTGATTTGGAGATGCCGGTGTTGGACTGGGGTGTACAAAGTTAAAAATCACACAACACCAGGTTATAGTCCAACAGGTTTAATTGGAAGCACACTAGCTTTTGGAGCGATGCTCCTTCATCAGGTGATAGTGGAGGGCTCAGAATGTATCGTAACACAGAATTTATAGCAAAAATTTACAATGTGATGTAACTGAAATTATACATTGAAAAATTGATTGTCTGTTAAGCCTTTCATCTGTTAGAATACAGTGATAGTTTCACTTCTTTCATGTGTAAATCACAAAACCTTTTTTTAAAGTTGCATTCTCGGGTTAGCTGTTAACAATGGTGATAGCTAGACAATATGTTGAAGGTGTTGGCCCCCTGTGTTCTCTGTCTATGCCATGATGTTTAGATTGATTCTAATCTAAAAAGTGAGATAACAGAGTTTTACATAAATTCATGCAGTTTTTGAGCTCAGAGTTCTACATGAATGCATGCAGTTTTTGAGCAAAGTACAATGTAACTCTGCAAGTACAAATTCACCCCACAAAATATATGTGTGCATGTGGGTCTTTGTCTGTGTGTGTGTCTGTCTGGGGTGGGGGTTGTGAGTGAGAGAAAGTGTCTGTGTAGTGAGTGCAGAGTATCTTAAGTCTGTGAGGGGGTGCATGTGTGAGTGTGGGGGTGTGTGTGTCCATAAGGGTGTGTGTCTATAAGGGCACTACTTGCCTTTAAACAACCGCCAAACCTCAAACAGATCATTGATCGTAGCAAACTGGCCGGCTCTCAGGACAACTCCATACAACTCTGTCATGGTGGACGCTGCAAGACGTGTCAGATTGTGGACATAGATACCACTATTACGCGTGGGAACCACGCGTAGCACCCGCATGGGCCCCAGCTATGCCTGCCTCTTCGTAGGATATGTGGAACAGTCCATCTTCCGCAGCTACACTGGCACCACCACCCCACCTTTTCCTCCGCTACATCGATGACTGTATCGGCGCTGCCTCGTGCTCCCACGATGAGGTTGGACAGTCCATCCACTTTACCATCACCTTCCACCCTGACCTCAAATTTACCTGGACCGTCTCAGACTCCTCCCTCCCCTTCCTAGACCTTTCCATTTCTATCTCGGGCGACCGAATCAACACAGACATTTACTATAAACCGACCAATTCCCACAGTTACCTAGACTACACCTCCTCCCACCCTGCCCCCTGTAAAAACGCCATCCCATATTCCCAATTCCTTCGACTCCACCGCATCAGCTCCCAGGAGGACCAGTTCCAATACCGTACAACCCAGATGGCCTCCTTCTTCAAAGACCGCAATTTCCCCCTAGACGTGGTCGACGATGCCCTCCACTGCATCTCCTCCACATCTCGCTCCTCCGCCCTTGAGCCCCACCCCTCCAACCGCCATCAGGACAGAACCCTACTGGTCCTCACCTACCACCCCACCAACTTCCATATACAGCGTATCATCCGCCGTCATTTCCACCACCTCCAAACGGACCCCACGACCAGGGATATATTGCCCTCCCCTCCCCTATCAGTGTTCCAAAAAGACCCCTCCCTCAGTGACTCCCTCGTCAGGTCCACACCCCCCACCAACCCAACCTCCACTCCTGGCACCTTCCCCTGCAATCGCAAGAAATGCAAAACTTGCGCCCACACCTCCCTCCTTACTTCTCTCCAAGGCCCCAAGGAATACTTCCATATCCACCACAAATTCACCTGCACCTCCAGACGCATCATTTATTGCATCCGCTGCACCCGATGTGGCCTCCTCTATATTGGGGAGACAGGCCGCCTACTTGCGGAACGTTTCAGAGAACACCTCTGAGACACCCACACCAACCAACCCAACCACCCCGTGGCTCAACACTTCAACTCCCCCTCCCACTCCACCAAGGACATGCAGGTCCTTGGACTCCTCCATCACCAGACCATAGCAACATGACGGTTGGAGGAAGAGCGCCTCATCGTCCGCCTAGGAACCCTCCAACCACAAGGGATGAGCTCAGATTTCTCCAGTTTCCTCATTTCCCCTCCCCCCACCTTGTCTCAGTCAAATCCCTCAAACTCAGCACCGCCTTCCTAACCTGCAATCTTCTTCCTGACCTCTCCGCCCCCACCACCTTTTGGCCTATCACCCTCACCTTGACCTCCTTCCACCTATCGCATTTCCAACGCCCCTCCCCCAAGTCCCTCATCCCTACCTTTTATCTTAGCCTGCTGGACACACTTTCCTCATTCCTGAAGAAGGGCTTTTGCCCGAAACGTCGATTCTCCTGTTCCTTGGATGTTGCCTGACCTGCTGCGCTTTTCCAGCAACACATTTTCAGCTCTGATCTCCAGCATCTGCAGACCTCACTTTCTCCTCAAGGATGCCTGATGGCATGGTAGATTGGGGAAACCGAGCAAAGGCTACGACAACGGATGAATGGGCACCGCACAACAATCAACAGACAGGAGGGTTCCCTCTCAGTTGGGGAAGACTTCAGTGGTCCAGGACATTCAGCCTCGGACCTTCAGGTGACCATCCTCCAAGGTGGACTTCAGGCAGCAGAGAAAAGTGGACGAGCAGAGGCTGATAGCTAAGTTCGGTACCCATAGGGAGGGCCTCAACCGGGACCTTGGGTTCATGTCACATTACAGGTGATCACCATTGCACTACACACACACAGATATTCCTACACACACACACTCTCACATACACACGGACACGGTACATACAGACATGCACGCAGACACCCACACACACTCCCACACTCACACATGCACCCCCTCACAGACTTAAGACACTCTGCACTCACTACACACACACATACACTTTCTCACACTCACAATCCCCACCCCAGACACACACAAACACACACAGACAAAGACCCACATGTACACATATATTTTGTGGGGTGAATTTGTACTTGCAGAGTTACATTGTACTTTGCTCAAAAACTGCATGCATTCATGTAGAACTCTGAGCTCAAAAACTGCATGAATTTATGTAAAACTCTGTTATCTCACTTTTTAGATTAGAATCAATCTAAACGTCATGGCATAGACAGAGAACACAGGGGGCCAACACCTTTAACATATCGTGTAGCTATTACCATTGTTAACAGGTAACCCGAGAATGCAACTTTAAAAAAAAGGTTTTGTGATTTACACATGAAAGAAGTGAAACTATCACTGTATTCTAACAGATGAAAGGCTTAACAGACAATCAATTTTTCAATGTATAATTTCAGTTACATCACACTGTAAATTTTTGCTATAAATTCTGTGTTGCGATACATTCTGAGCCCTCCACTATCACCTGATGAAGGAGCATCGCTCCAAAAGCTAGTGTGCTTCCAATTAAACCTGTTGGACTATAACCTGGTGTTGTGTGATTTCTAACTTTGTATTTTTTTTAGGTTTTTGTGAATGTTTAAAATACATGTATAAATCAACCATTAGGAGAAGTATATCTCTGTTCTTGCTCTGGAATTTCCAGTGTAATTATTTTTATCATCCTTTGGAACTTCCTTCAGATTTTGTCTTAAAAATACCCTCTTAAAATGATGGTTGTTTTGGTCACCTGTGCTAATATTACCTTCTTTAGCTCAGTATTAAATCTACTGAAACTCATTGGGATAATTTGCTGCATTAAACACATTTGCTTCTATCTTCAAATAACCATAAAGTTGTGAGATCAAGTGACCATGGGTCCAAAATTGGACATTCTAAATTGACTAACAATCGGAGACATCAGGCCTGACTAAAAATGGGACAAACTGAATTAAACAGCTGCCAGTAGCTCAGAGAACAGCGGAAACCCAGATGGTCACAATGTTCAGGAGGAACCAGTTACAGCTGGACAATTTTTGATCAGAGTTCCTGGCAGCTTGGCTTACAGTTAAAGTCTGATGATGTGTACTTTACACTTTCCTGGCAATAGTGAAGGGGGTTGGCATGACCCCATTCAATGCTTTGAACCCAGGTCATGTCCACATTGGCCAAAGACCACATAACATTCAAGATGGTCCAGGTGAGATGAATAAAAACACACACCTGGAAGTCACCCCCTCAACAAAGACTCACAGCAAAGACTTGTAGCAAGACTCTTGGCAGAACACCACGTGGCAATCCAAGAAGATCCTTGAGAAGATCTACCCTGGCCTGCGAGACCCACCTTCATGGAAGAGAGATTGCCTGACATTGGAAAAGAAGGAGATTCAAATAGCCAATTTCAAACACACAGATCATTGTAGGCAATATCTTTTCTCAGACGGATAGAGCAAGAAAAAAAGCAAACATTGTGGAAGTTTAGAAAATGCTCAGTTGATGTTTTTTCTTGAGGAATATATGGTTACTAAAATAGAGTTGAACTACAAACTAAATTCTATGTCCCTTTGTCCGCCTAACTGACAAGAGCGCTTGGATAAAGTGTTTTTAATACCGACACTGATCAAAGTGTCCAAAGCGCAAACAACAGGCCTAACACATCTCTGCAACTGGATCTGACCATATCCCGACACTCTACCTATTCACAGCCATCTCTCTTTCCATTGGAATCCTACTATCTGGCATCCTTCTCCTGGCACACTGCACCCTACTTAGCTGGCACCCTACCTACGTCTCGTCCTACCACGTACTTATCTGTAACCCCATCCCATGATAGCCAAATGCTTACCAAGCTGGGACCCTACTTATCTGACACCCTACTCCACATCTCCACCCTTCAAATTTCCTAATTTCTCAGTACCCTAATGTCACACTTAACTGATGTACTTACCATTTGACAGAAGCTGCCAAATTGTCAATAAGGACTTAAAATGTCAGAATATAGCAGCTGACTGCTATGAAAAGGAGCAATGGTTTGCTCTACATTTTAGGAGAACTGTCAAAATGGAATTAAATCTCTGCAATTCTGAAGGAACCCTGATCAGAATGTCCTCTCAGAAATCTGTGTGAGATTGCCACTCCTTGGACATTATGTTTCACTATCTAACAACAAATTGTTATTTCTGTCACAGACAATTCTGCATGTGACAAGTGAGAAATGACAGTAACACTCCATTTTTCTGTTACTGGTTAATTCCAAGTGAGCAAGGGGAGTCAGTGCAAATTCACACAGTATATTATATAACTAATGCACTTCTAGGTTATTGATATATAATTTATAAACTGAAGAATCACTGAGTTTGGCAGGAGAAGAAGGTAGTAATCCAGTTTGATTTAGTTGATAATTCCAGCACATTTATATAGTCCTTTGCACATTCTCAGATTCCCCAAGAGATTCACAGCCGGTGAAATATCTTTGATGGAAAGTTAATGTGGTGTTATAAGAACTGTGACAGGTAATTTGCACAAAGCAAAGTTCCACAAATAGTACTATGATAATCATCTGTCTATAGGAATTGGTTTATGGATAAATACGGACTAGTGGGATGAACTTCATTTCAGTTTGCTATAATAGTGCCATAGGATTCTTATTTCTACTTGTTTTAATATCTAAAATTCCAAATCTGATTTCAAAGGATTCTCTCATTATTACAATAATGTGTTGGCCTACTTTTTATCATCAAGTCCAAGCATAGAGACTCAAACACTCAACCTTCTGAGAGTTTAAGGATAGGAGCCTCAGCTGACTAAAGATCAGAAAGATAAGATGATAGTTGCTAATGCCCAGATTATGCATTGTATATGCAGAGAATGTTTTAAATGTGTGATATATCAGCTAAATGTACTGGAGAGCATTTATCATGAGTCTTTAAATGTACAGTGTGAAATGAATGGTTTTGAGCAACAGGCGCTTCTTTAGATCTTCCATAGTCATGCTTCGATAAGTAATGATTACCTCTAATGTTAATGGCACTAATTAAGTTTAAATAAATACAGGAAGCAGGGGTGGGGTGCACTCACTGATGATTGCATGTGTTCAGAACTTAATCATTGAGACATCCAAACATAGCATGGCATTTCATCCTATTGCCTGGTGGTAATGGAGGTGACTGTTGAAAGGTGGCCTGTTTTCCATTGATGATTTAATATGGAGAATATGGCACATAACAGTTGATATATTAATAGACTAAGATGATTAATGGTATGACATTTGTTGGTAGAATGATGCTTTTTCTCCTTCGCCAGTCTTTCTGTAATTTCCTGTCTGCAGTTTGGTTAAAACACCTGCAGCTGTCATCTGTATGAATACTTCTGAATGTGGTAGAGTGTTGAAACCTGTCAACTTACTTACTCTTCTGGAAATTTCTTTTCTTGGGCCAAATGGATGCCAAACATTTACTGTGATCATGGAATTTCAATCTGTAACACTGATCACCATGTGGTATTTGTTAGAGTACTGTCCCAATTGCTCTTTCTTTGACTGGAACTAGGGAAGTTTTGGCTTTCACTGATAGAGGAAAACAAGTAGTAAGTCTTAATAAGAAGAAGCTCTTTTTTTTCAGAAAGTATAGTTTATCATCAAATTAGGTGTAGCTTAAAACAGTATCCCAAGATTCAATATTAACTCTTCCAGAGCTATTATAACACACAGACTCACAGGTTGCTTGATGTTTCTGTGGCTTTGAGGAGTACGTGTTTCATAGTTTCGCCAGGCAGTCTCTCCCAATCATTTTGTTGCACTTCAAACCCCATGCTCCCGATTTTTGTTGACCTGATGTGGAGTGCAATAAATTGGATCTGCACACAACTGAATAAATAGTAACATCCTTCACTAGATATTACATTGTTCACATTTTCCTCCTCAATCTTCTTCATAGGAAGTTCCTTGAGACAGAGGATGATTTTCTTCCACTCCTGAATTGTATATTATGAGGTAACTGAACAGTCCAGTACTGGATCCACACACACACTTCCACAGTTGATACAGGTGAGTGCTCAGGTTTTCATACATAGTACAGGTTAATTGTGTTGCAAGCTATTCTGGTTATGTTGGAAGTATGTATAATATTTGATAAACACCATAAATTACTCGACAAATATTACGTGCAATGTCTCTGAAAAATCCTGCAAATTCTCTGGTAAGAGAAATGCTCCAAAATTAATGTTTTCTCTCATGGCATCAACACCAGCATTGAAGCAATGGTTGTGTTCAAATATCTGCATTAGGTGTATTACATTGTTTTTATGCTTGCCACTAGAGTTCCAAACAAATTCACTATTTCAAACCTCCATAGCAAGCTTCATCACATCAAGTGGTTACCAGGTAGTCAGAGACAATGTTTTGGGGACATCCTTAAAATCTTTCTGATAAATTATATTTTCCTGATGAACTCATGGAAATTATTTGCCCAAGATTAGTCATCTGAGAGAAGAAGCATCCATGAAATTGCCAAGCAGATCCAACAGGCCCATGTGGAGGGTAAATGTAAATACCTTACAGTAAAGAGGATGGAAGAGAGCCAACACACTCGATTTTAGGTTCCATCTTGTCTGATGACATTACTGATGATGCAGTCTCTATTTATTACAGTATGCTTGCGATTTTTGTAAAGGTTTGTCACTCAGGCTGTGGTTCAGGTTTTTAAGTTTATTTGCTGAGCTGGAACATTTGTTCTTAGATGTTTAATTACCATGCTAGGTAACATCATCAGTGAGCCTCCGTTGAAGCACTGGTGTTCTGTCCCGTTTGCTACTTGTATATCTTACTCTGTTGTCATGGTGATAGCATTTCCGGTTCTTTCTCTGAGAGGCTGGTAAATGGGATCCAAATTGATACATTTGTTAATGGAGTTTCGGTTTGAATACCTGGCCTCTAGGAATTCCTGTGTGTGTCATGGTTTAGCCTGTCCCAGGATGGATGTATTGTCCCAGTCAAACTGGTATCCACTTATTGTCTGTGGTGTAAGGATACAAGTTTAGTTTGTCATGTCTTTTGGTGGCTAGTTGGCCTTTTAGGTTCATCAAGAGCTGTTTCAGTATGTTGGTAGATTTGTAGGCTACAATGATGCCAAGCGTCCAGAATAGTCTGATCATCATCTCTGAGATGTCTTTAACGTATGGTAGTGTGGCTGCGGTCTCGGGGCATATTGTGTATTCTCGTTTGGGTTTGTTGTATAAGAATTTGTGGTATACACTTGGAGGGTATCCATTGTTCTTAAATACATATTATAGGTGACCAGGAATAGACAAGTACGCTTGAATGAGCCATCAACACTAAATAACAGTGGACCAAGACACAGAAAAGACTACAAGAAAAACTGGACAAGCTCACACACAGCAATAACACAGACAATTCAGAAGCTTGGATGAAGAATCTGCCAGAACGACCACTCACAGACGCGGAAAAAACTGACCTAGTACGAGGGATAAACTTCAACCACAGGGATTGGGGACAAAAAGGATTTCCAGCAGCACTGGAATCAACCCTGAATGACAACAGACTTACTGAAGAAATCCAGCAGGCCATCAGACAGACAGTAGCACTAACACAAAGCAGAAAGAAGGGAACACTCTCAACACACTGGAATGGAAAACCCTGAAAGGACTTAGAGAAGACAGAAATATTGCAATCCTACCGGCAGATAAAGGGCGCATGACCATCATCCTCAACAGAACACAATACATTGAAAAAGCAAAAACACTACACACAGATACCAAAACTGACCAACAGGTGGCGATGGACCCAACTCCACAACTGGAAGACCATATTACAGCATCCCTGTAGGAAACTTCACAAGACAGGTGAAATTAACAAGACAGACATCCAAAGAATGAAACCTGAATGATCCAACGCACCCAATTTCTACGCATTACCAAAGGTACATAAACCAGGAGCCTCCCCTCAGACCCATAGTCCCACTCCCTGGCACATTGACATACAGACTAGCAAAGGAACTTCACTGCAAACTGAAATACCAATTAGAAAACGCATGCCACTCCATCCACTCCACCCAGGAATTCCTGAACATCAAAGACACCAAGGTGGAGGACGAGGTCATTGTTTCCTTTGACATGACAGCCCTATTCACATCAATGAACATCACCTTGGCCAAAGAAACGTTGCCACACTACTGGACGAACCAATGACACAAAAACCAAACAGCAAGGACAGCATCCTCAAACTAGTAGACCTGTGCCATGCATGTGCCATTTCATCGTCAACATGACCTACAAGCAAATTAATGGGACACCCATGAGATCACCAATATCAGGATTCTTGGCAGAAGCAGTTATGCAGAGGGGGAACGAGCAGGCCTTCCCATGATCCAGCCAAAGCTTTAGGTCTGCTATGTGGATGACACTTTTGTCATCACAAATTGGAACAAATTAGAAGAAACCACAAACACATAAACAACATCCTTACCGGTATAAAGTTCACCAAAAAGGAAGAGAACAACAACAGACTCTCCTTCCTAGATGTCACAGTGGCACAAAAAGCCAATGGAGAGCTGCAGACCAGTGTCTACATGAAAGCAACACACACAGACCAGATACTCAACTACAGGAGCAATCATCTCAACACCCACAAACAGAGCTGCATCAAGGCATTATTTAAACAAGGCACAATACACTTTAGGGCCCAGAAACTACAAGATGCTGAAGAAAAACTCATACACAATGTATTCGAGAACAACGCGTACCCAATAAGCACAGTCTGCTGATTCTTACACAACAAACCTAAACAAGAAGGCACAACATGCCCAGAGACCATAGCCACACTATCATATATTAAAGGCATTTCAGATGATGACCAGACTAAACTGGCACAATGCAGTACAGCACAATACATGAAGTGTTTACAATAAGTCTAACATTTCAATGCATTGACATTATCCATCTTAAATGCCAATCTAATGCGTCAGGATGAATCCCTGAAACAAGTCCTGCTGACACAACTCTATAGTCCTTGAATATGGCAATTATCTAGAAGTAATCTGTCTGTGTCATAGTTGATTTGAATTGTAACCTCTAAATGTAACATAAAATATGCAGTCATTCTGGTCATTTGAGCCAAAATACAATCACAAATGCCTCACAATGTACACAAAAGCAACAACTTTGAAAAACTGACAAAACCCAGCAGACCCATGATTAAAAGCATCATCGACTCTGGGGCTCCAAAGACTTTGTACTAAATATCTGTTGTCTAACTTCTGTCAAGCCTAACCATTCAAAAAGCTTAGTCAACAGTTGAGCAGATAGAATTATTCATATTTGGAATTAAGAAATGCAGTTTATATTTTTATCTTGTGCTTAACTCTACAGATTTAAATTATTAAAATTCAAGTGAATTTTATGAGGCACAATAAAAAATAAAAATATCTGAGCAGCAGAGAGTGGAGTCAGTTTCTCAACTTGTCTCTTTAATGAGATTATGTGTGACTACATCCCCTATTTTTAACACATATTGATGCTCACATGCTGTGCGCTGCTATAGCTTTACTCATAGACCGCGCTATTTCTATAGACCTAACCTTGCATCATTGCCCCCTCATGCATCCTATCAACCAAAGGTGGTGGGGGTTAGTACTGTACTTTTGAGGCTGTTCTATGAAGCAAATTGATCCTGATCTGTATCTACTGTATCTCCGTCAGCTGTTTACAGCTCTCCGGTAAGGTTTCCCTTGTTTTCTCTGTGAATGCTGATAGCATGTGTCTTGACATCATTGTAGCAACATCATGTACATCCTCATTGTCATTAACATTTTGATTCCCTATTATGCTATATCGCCCCTCATTGAAAAAGCTTTCACAGCACATTTTCCTATATTTTGGATTTACCAGCATTTTCCAACCATATGTATTGCCATTGATAATCAAATATTGTTTTTACTTCTGCTTTCCAACTGAACCACTAATATTGTACTAACGTTTCCTTCAGGCACAATGTCATAGTTGTTAGCACTACTGCCTCACAGTGCCAGAGACCTGGGTTCAATTTGAGTTTTGGTTGACTGTCTGGATATTGCACATTCTCCCCATATTCATGTGGATTTCCACCAAGTGTTCTGGATTCCTTCCACAGTCCAAAGATGTGATGGTAAATTGACCTGTGGTATCATGGGATGTGCTGGCAGATGGGTTAGCCATGGTAAATGCAGTGTTACGGGGATAGGATGAGGTTGTAGTTCTGGGTGGGAAGATCTTCTGATGGCTGGTGCAGACTCAATGGACCGAGTGAACCCTTTCCACTTTGTAGTAATTCTACTGCTTTTTGTTTTTCAATGATTTCCCTTCAGCAAAGTTTAGAATTTGTGTTCCATTTTCTTTGGGAGGCATTGCTCAGTTTTAAGTACATTCATGCATTGTTCATGTTTTCTACTCTGAAGGTACTCTGCTTCCAGAAAAAAAGCATTTATTCAATAACTCTCTAATAGCGGCATTCAGCTATTACTGTGCCTGTTTCTCCATTATTATTCCTTCTTCCTTTTTCTACAATTACCCATTTAAATTTTTCTCCTGCACAGCCCTTACAATATTCTGTGCGGTCTATTAAATTTGATTATTCTGGACCTCTTTACAACAATTTACAGATTTGAATTGTACACCTTTTGCATTTACAGTTACTTATAGAGGCTCTATTCACCTTCAGGTGCAGCAGAATACACTGCCTTGAAAAATAATTAAGTGTCTGCCAAATTATCTCCTGCTTGTTCCTCTATACTGCATTCTATTTCTGAAATGCTTTCTTCCATATAACACAACAAAAGGGAGCCATTCAGTGGAATGTGAGTGGGCATTTAAAATTGCTGCCCTCAAAACAGAATCAAATGCATCTGCCACAATTAGGCAGGGGCCAAATTAGTAATTAAGCATCAGGGCCATATCATATGATTTTAACAGCTGATTGTGCTGTGAAAGACTGTAATAGAATTGCCAGTGAAAACAGGTAACAAACAGCATCCTTGAGTTATTAATGGGATCATAGAGTTCAGGAGCAAGGAAGTTGTGCTCAACTTGTACTAGTTAGACATCAGCTAAAGCATTGTGTGCAGGGTCCCTGTTTAGGATGAATAAGAGCACATACAGTTAACACAACATAGCCTTCTGAAAATTCAAAGGATGAGAAATTTCAGTTATGAGGATTTATTGGAGAATTTTGGACCTTTGTCCTTGGATTTGAAAGTTTTCAAAATCACAAGGGAAACATACAGAGATAATAAGCAGAAAGAATTCTTTCACATCAATTCTTCTCAGCAAAAACAAGTGAACACAGATATAAGATAATTTGCAATGAAATAAATGTGATAAAATATTTTCATGCACCAAGTGGTTAAGGTTGGAATGCATTACCTGAAAGTGGGAAGGAGGCAGGTTCAGATGAGGCATTGAGCAGGACATAATTATAATTTTTTTAAAAATTGTAGTCAAGAGTAAAAGCAGAAGAATGTCATCAAGATATAAGGCTCAATCAAAGATGCAGCATCGATATGATGGACTAAATGGCATCCTTCTGTACTATAAGAAGTCTGGGATTCTGTGAAAGGGTAGCAAGGGATTCATTCAAAATCTTAATTTTTGACTACATTCTGGTCCAGAAAGAACCTTCCAGGCCCTAAACCTCTGTCCCCATTTCCTAACCACAATAACCTCTGGACAGTGCCCATCATCTTTCTTATGCCAGGGGCTGTTCCTTCAGATCCTCAGAAGCGTCACCTACCATCCAAAATTCTGCTCTTGCCCAGCAGTCAGGTTGCATTTCCAGCCAGATCTGAGCATAGGATTGATTTGACAAAGTGAAATGAGGTTGTGATTTAAGGCGACAGCTGGGATGAGATGATTTGCATGCTCCCTCTACCCTGTGTGTACTTCCCTTCCATCCCAAATCAGTCCAAAGACCTCATCAAAACTGAAACTTTGTGAAACAAAATGGGGAATAAACCTCTAGATATTCACAATTTCCTGCCTGAAAAGTCCCAGGGACATTATTATTGACAAAGTAACCTACCCAGTCAGTAGTTGTCACATCAAAGTATTTTTGTTGCGTAGCAACTCTAAAGCTCCCACTGCCTCCCTGGCATCTTTGAAAAAAATCTCAAAACGACAAACTGACAGTCAGTGAAAATTTTCTATATAACCAAGCAGCAACTGCATTAAGTAATTCTCTATCACCTGTAGAAGTTTTCTCCAGTTTCCCCAAAGGAAGTTTTACAACCTGATCACTTATATGAATGATTGTACAGTAGTGTGAAAATATTTCAAATTGTATGGCTAATCTATCTAAATCGCTGTGCAGTCACATGCTTTTAATGTTTTAATTTGGACTTGAGCTATATGGAGAGGCTGAATAGACTAGAGTTGAGAGTGAGGTGCTGGAAAAACACAGCAGGTCAGGCAGTATCCGAGGAGCAGGAGCATCGACGTTTCAGGCAAAAGCCCCTTCATCAGGATTGAGGCAATGAGCCATGGAGGTGTTGAGATAAATGGGAGGGGAAAGGTAGCTGAGAGTGCAACAGGTGAATGGAGGTCGGGGTAATGGTGATATGTTGGAGGGAAGGGTAGAACGGATAGGTGAGAAGGAAGATAGATAGGTAGGACAATTCAAGAGGGTGGTGCCAAGTTTTGAAGGTTGGATCAGCGATAAGGTTGTCTGACTGGCGTTTGTCTGGCTGGTGGTGGCGGTGGCTGTAGCGGAAGTTGTCTGGCCGATGGTGTTGGAGGCGGCATAGTCTGCTGTGGCTGTGGACTATCGAGCAACGGAGAAGGAAATGATGTCAGCGTTCGCTGCAGTGGTTCGACCCCACCTCTTCAACCGCAACAAGGATAGAACCCACCCCTCCAACCGCAACAATGACAGAACCCCCCCCCCCCCCCCCAGTCCTCACCTTCCACCCCACTAACCTCCATATACATGCATCATCCTCCGCCATTTCTGCCACCTACAAATGGACCCCACCACAAGAGATATATTTTCCCTCCCCACGCCTATCTGCTTTCCATAAAGACCGTTTCCTCCAAGACTCCCTCATCAGGTCCACGCCCTTCAACAACGCACACTTCCCTCCCGGGACCTTCACCTGCCACTGTAGGAATTGCACAACCTGTGCTCATACATCCCCCCGTCCGCCAACCAAAGCCTTCCATATCCATCAAAGTTTCACCAGCACTTCCACACATCACTTACTGTATCCGTTGCTCCCGATGCAATCTCCTTTATATTAGGAAGACAGAATGACTACTTGCAGAACGCTACAGAGAACATCTCTGGGACACCTGCACCAACCAACCCCACCGCCCCGTGGCCAAACACTTCAAATCTTCCTCTCACTTCGCCAAGAACATCGCCACTCCCTTACTACCCAATGCCTGGAGGAAGAACACCTCATCTTCCGCCTCAGGACCCTCCAACCACATGGCATCAATGTGGATTTCACCAGTTTCCACATTTCCCCTCCCTCCACCTTATCCCAGATCCAACCTTCGAATTCAGCACCAATCTCATGACCCCCCCCACCTGTCCATCTTCCTTCCCACTTAACCGCTCCACCCACCCCTCCGACCTATCACCTTCACCCCCACTTCCATCTACCTATCACACTCTCAGCTACCTTCCCCCCAGCCCCATCCCCCCTCCCATTTATCTCATCACCCCCTCGGCTTACAGCCTCATTGCTGATAAATGGCTTTTGCCTGAAACGTCGATTCTCCTGTTCTTCAGATGCTGCCTGACCTGCTGTGTTTTTCCATCATCACACTCTTGACTCTAATGTCCAGTATCTGCAGTCTTCATATTCGCCTGAATAGGCAGGGGCTGTTTTCCCTGGAATGTTGGAGACTGAGAGGTAACCTTATAGAGGTTTATAAAGTCATGAGGTGTCGGGATAGGATAAACAGACAAGATCTATTCCCTGGGGTAGGGGAGTCCAGAACCAAAGAGCATAGGTTCAGGGTGAGCGGGGAAAGATATAAAAAGAAGCAATGTTTTCACACAGAGGATATTGCCTGTATGGAATGAACTGCCAGAAAAAGTGGTGGAGGATGGTACAATGGCAGCATTTAAAAGGCACCTGTACGGGTATATGAAGAGGAAGGATTAGAGGGATATGGACCAAGTGCTGGCAAATGGGACTAGATTAAGTTAGGACATCTGTTCAGCATGGCCAATTTGGACCAATGGGTCTGTTTCCATGCTATACATCTCTATGACTCTAAATGGCAAAAACAATGTGACATAAAAATTATTGGGCAGAAGGCAGGTGTTCAGCAGTAGCACAGACATTGTACTCAATGAGGTGGAAAGGCATGTTTCAATTTGATTTATTATTTAAATTCAGTACCTGAAGTACCCATCACCCTCAAAAGCAGAACAAATTCAAAAGGGAATTGTTTATACAGTACACATGGGGGGGGAAATCATCATTTTGGAGACTCTAAGATTTTAGCAAATTTCGTTTGAAAATTGAGAAGATGCAAGTTGAAGATTAAACCTATGCTGTTAATCAACCATTGTATATAAGTTGACTTAAGAAGCTTTATCATAGAGTCCGTACAGTGTGGAAACAGGCCATTCGGCCTATCTAGTCCACACCAATCCTCTGAAGAGCATCCCACTTACACCATCCCATAACCTTGTATTTCCCCATGGCTAATCCACCTACACATCCCTGAACACTATGGACAATTTAACATGGCCAATTCACCTAACCTGCATATCTTTGGACTGTGGAAGGAAACTGGAGCACGCGGAGGAAACCCATGCAGACACGGGGAGAATGTGTTAATGATTGAGCCACCAAGTCACTACCATTGTTAGTCTAAAAAAAACCTCTGTTATTTGGTGATCTCCTCCATTAGTGTTAAGTGCTATATAATCCATTAGTTTCATCATGTTAACAATCTTATAATTTTGTAAAGAAATGCTAGTACCTTCCTTAATATTTTAATTTATGCTATGCTATGTTATCGTAGCTCTATTTGTAAGAGTATTCTGCACTGTTTCCCTTAGTCACCTTTTAGAAGAAATGCTTGTAACCTTTATTGAATAAAATACTTCAAGAAAGTGGGTTGCTGGTAAATGTAAATAGATAATTTAAGGAGGACATTAAGATTACATTACTAGCTCACTCTTTTAGTTAATTAGTAATGCAGTCAATCACTAACTGGTTCATTTTTCAGAAAGTCAACACCTTCCGCTCGCAAATATTTTCAAGGCAGATTTTTTCAACTGGGCACATTAAACGATTTTGAAAATGCAAGCTTGATATCCTATGCGAATACATACTTAAACGGATGACAGCATAAAAAATGTTTTCTACAGCGTTTCCTGAAAATGGAACAGCGTTTGATTAACTTAAGTTGGCTGAGCTGAGTGAAATGTACAGGTCAGGAAATGCTCATGTGAATTGAAAATCTCAAGCTACAGCTGCAAATATATGCAGCTGGGTCAAAAGCATTCAACAGATAGGGGCCAGAGGATTGACATTTTGTGATTTATTTATATTTGCAGGCCAAAAACAGTACAGATACAGAGAATTTAACAAAGATTCCTCGCTGACTCAATAGCAAATGCTGGATGCCAGTGGCAAAAGTACAAGTGTAATATACAGGCATTTTTCAAGATCTGAAAAAACTCATTAAATGTGCATTCTATTTTTAAACATTAGATATACTTTATATTTGATGTACCTCACAGAATAAACTCCTTTTCAATATTGCAAGTTATTCTTTACTGGTGACGAATAGAACACTTGCACTATGAGACAAAAACTAAATCAAAATGAAATTGTTATTTCCATCTCTGATATCAATTTAGAAAGGAAGAGAGACATTATACATTATTTTTGGCATGCTCATGAATGTGCCTTGTCATTTCTTTATCTCTGATCACCAGTTTGTCTCTCTTCCTTTCTATAATGTGATATACAGACATCAATTATCCTCAGTGAAATAACTATGGGTAGTATAGTGGCTCAGTTGTTAGCACTATTGCCACACAGTGCTAGGGCCCTGGATTTGATTCCAGCCTTGCATGACCATCTGTGCAAAGTTTGCATGTTTTCCCTGTACCTGCATGGGTTTATTCTAGGTGCTCCAGTTTCCTCCCACAGTCCAAAGATGTGCAGGATGTCTATGCTAAATTGCCCATAGTGTCCAGGATATGTAGGTTAGGTGGGAAATCAGGGTGACAGGGTGTGACTGAGTGGGATGCTCTTTGGAGGGTTAGTGTGGATTTGATAGACTGAATGACCTGCTTCCACACTGTAAGGATTTTATGATGTGTCAAAAAGTGTAATGCTGGAAATGCACAGCAGGTCAGGCAGCATCCGAGGAGAAGGAGAGTCGACTTATCGGGCATAAGCCCTTCATTAGGATTCTAAGATAACCTGTGTTGTAACTACTCCACAATGATTGGCTATGTAGACATCACAGTAAAACCAATTTGAACCTGCTGTTCACACATGCCTTGCACCTAATAGAATTATTGGATACAAATCTGGAGCTGATATTCTGTCTGATTTCCTCTCATTATTCCATTGCACTGATACTATTTATGAAGTGCCTGGTGCCATTCAGATAGAGACTGAAACTGAAATCTTTTTGGTCCAAATAATTCAGTTATTCACAAAAAACATCAACAACGAACAATGACAAAGCATGATGTCTTTTCCAATCATATTTCTTTATTGCTTGAAGTTGCACATTAATGGGATTTAATAAGATTTCACAAAATGTATGAACAAAATGTTGATGATTATCCTGTTGGAGATAATATTCCAGAGAGTCTGAGAGATAATGGAAAACTTTATCACTTGCCGTTATTCACAGCCGTGATCCTACCCATTTCTGGGGAGCTTGGGAAATATAATTGAAGTATGATCAAATCTAAATTCTGAGAAGTGATTAGTGGGCTTTATCACAATACACAATAGATGGTAAGAAAAGGCATCTTTCTGGAACCCGACAGAGCTAAGTCCTGGTTCCATTTGATCTGATGACATTATGATGAAGCTTCTTATGCCTATGCTCAGTAGCTACTAAGAGAGTAAAGGCTTAGTGAACCCCTTCCTCCACATCTCCCCTATTTACAACATTTCCATCATTTATTCATCTTTCTAACCCACCCAAAATTCTTTTTGGTTGTTTTAACAATTTTTCTGAGGATGTATGGAGTTCCTTTGGAGGTTTGAAACCTTGGTAGAGACCAACGACTTATTTCAATGTCTTCAGCTTCTTATCTCAAATGATAGTGATTGTGTCGTGAAACATTTTTTGAGAGGATCTGGGTTTGCAAGTCATTTGGGTATTTAATTATTTTTAAACAAAATCAAGATATTGGGTTGCCCATTTGGTGTTTGTGCAAAGTGTTGATCTTGATCGTTTGACCTTTGCTCTCTAACTGTTAATCTCTGACCTACACCTTCTCTCCATTTCCCAATATGTGCATGTCATGAGGTCATGGTGACTCAGTGATTAGCACTGCTGCTTCACAGCACCAGGCTTTGATTCTAGCCTACTTATATGGAGTTTGCATACTTTCCCCAAGTCTGCATGGGTTTCCTCCAACAGACCAAAGATGTGCAGGTTAGGTGGAGTGGCTCAGCTAAATTGCCCATTGTGCCTAGGGATGTGCAGTTTGAGTGATTAATCATGGGAAATGCAGGGTTACAGGGATAGCAGGGGGATTGGATCTTGGTTGGATGCTCTTCAGAGTGTCGGTGTGGACTCAATGGGCTGAATGGCCTGCTATAAGGATTCTATGAGCCATGTATTTCTGATTGAAGTGCTTAGCTTTGACTGTCATATAACATTCTGTCAAATTTGTTAGCAGGGATGAGATCTTCAGCTGTGGAGAGAGATCAGACAATTGGAATTACTCTACTCTAAACAGTGTTGGTTAAGGGGAGATTTGATAGCGGTTATTAAAATGTTAAAAAAAGTGTTTGGATTGAGTAAGTTAATTTGCATAAGTAATCGTGACAAGAGGATATGCAATTAAGGTGTTTAGCAGAGGAACCAGAGGTAAGAAGAAATAAAATTGTACAGTGAGCTGTTTTATTGCAGAGCATACTGGTCAAAAGGGCAATGGAAGCAGGTTTGATGATAGCTTTCAAAATGGAATTGGATGAATACTTGAAAATAAACATTTGAAGGGCTTTGGGGAAGAAAAATGAGAGTGCAGCAAATTGATTGACCTTCCAAACAGCCAACACAGATACAGTGGTCCAAATAATGTCCTGCTGAGCTGGATCATTATATGATTGAGTTTTCTTCCACTGAATTTTCTTTGAAGCCTTCCGGATGAAATGTCTTAGCAATCTAAGAGACAATGATTTCCTCAGGGAAAGGACAACATTAAAACCTCTGAAAGTACTTTTTGAACAATTAATAATTTATATAGAATCAATGAATCTGATAACGAATGGCACAAAGGTTTCTCAATTATTTCTCGTCTTGTCATTTTATTTCAAACCCAATAATTGACCAAGACTTTTTTTCAGACTTTCTTTCTTACAGCTTGTGCCTGGTTGTGAGTGGGAAAGGAAAGAAAGTAGATGATATTTTCAACCAAATAGCTATGCCAGGTTAATTAGTTGATGGAAAGTTTAAAAAAAAACTCCTGCTGAATTACAGAATCACTGAATTATAACTGTGCAGAAGAGGACATTTAGCCCATATATCGATACTGGTTCTGTGACATCTTGCCAATCTCTTTTCCTAATATCCTTGCACATCATTTCTATCCAAATAATCAACCAATCCATTCTTGAATGCTTCAGTTGAACCTGCTTTCACCACTCTTTCTGGAAGCAAATTCCATACCCTAACTACGCACTATATAAAAGATTTTTTCTCACATTCACCCTTACGTCATTTACACATCATTTTAAATCTGTGACATCTCATTCTTTATTTTTGGGACGGGGATCAGCTTCTTCCCTTCCCCTATATCCAGTATGCTCATGATGTTGAAAACTTCCATCAATTCTCCAGAAAGGTTGGAAAATGTAGACAGACCAAAGAAATGGGGAACAGAAGAAGGTAAAGTGCAATGGGTGCGTAGTAATTCATCTCTTAAAAGTGACAATGTTGTAACGTGGGCAATTCTGGTAATTCAAATAAATTGTGTGTCTCAGTTGCCCTGGGATTAGACAGAGTCAACTGTGGGTTTCATGGCAGGAGACAGAGCGTGGTAGTGAAGGGTTGGTTTTCAGTTTGGAGACTCGTCACCAGCGGTGTTACACAAGGATTGATTCTGGATCCTTTTTTGTTTGTCATTTACGTAAATGATTTGGATGAGAATATAGAAGGCATGGTTAGTAAGTTTGTAGATGATACCAAAATTGATGGCATAGTAGACGGTGAAAATTACAAAGGGATCTTGATCAAATGGATCAATGAACTGAAAAATGGCAGATGGAGTTAAATCTGGATAAAGGCAAGGTATTGCATTTTGGTATAAGAAATAGGGATGGGACTTATACAATTAATGGTAGGGTCTTTTGTAATGTTATAGAGCAGTGGGACCTAGGGGTTCAGGTACATAATTTGTTGAAGTTTGCATCACATATTGTCACAGTGGTTAAAAAGGTATTGAGCATGCTTGCCTTCATTGCTCAGCCCTTTGAATATAGCAGTTGAAAAGTCATATTGAGGTTGTACAGGACATTGGTAAGGCATCTTCTGGAATAGTGTGTCTAGTCCTAGTCACCCAGCTATAAGAAGGATATTATTAAGCTGGAGAGGATTCAAAAGAAACTTATCAGGCGATTGCAGGGTATAGAACATTTGAGTTATAAAGAACAACTGGGATTTTTTTTACACACTGGAACAAAGGAGGTAAAGGACCTTATATAAGTATATAAAATCATGAGGGGCACAGATATGGTTAATGGTAGTTGTATTTTACCTAGAAAGGGGATTTCAAAACAAGGGGGCATATTTTTAAAGTGAGAAGAGAGAGATTTTAAAAAGACATGGGGGCATTTTTTTAACCTGAGGAAGTGGTGGATGTGGGTACAGTTACAATGTTTAAAGAAATTTGGATAAGTACATGAATAGGAAGGTTTTGGGAGAGATATGGGCCAGGAGCAGACAGATTGGACTGGTTTAGTTTGGGAATATGTTCAGCATGGATTGGTTGGATCGAAAGGTCTGTTTCCATGCTATATGACTTTATGAGTCTATGTATCATAAGATGAACATGAACCTATATGCCAATCCAGTTAAAATCCGTCATTCTGACTTGCTGAACATTCCAGTATTTTCTGTTTTATTTCAAGCCATGCCAGGTGTCAGTCATACCATCTCTTTTAGCCCAACACAAAAAAGAAAAAAAAACTGAAAGCTGGATGTTAAGGGATATCCACTCAAGACTTCTCTGGACCATCTTGTGTGGTCGACTGATCATGGGCCCAAAATTGGACATTCAAAATTTACCCACAGCCACAGAAATCTTCCGAGTAGAAAAATGGCCAAACTAACAGCAGCTAGCAGCTAATGGCACCAGAGAACAATGGAAATCAAGGTCAAAAAAAGACACAAATGTTCATGGGGAACCAGATACAACAAAACTGAGAGGGGTATATAGAAAAAGTATTGATCAGACTTTGACACCGTGACTTCCAGCTATTGTCAGATAATGTGCACTTTACACCTCCCCTAAAGGGTGTTGGGGTGACTCCACTGGATGCTTTAAAAACTGTCCATGAGCCCATTGATTAAAAACCAGTGAACATTCACAAAGATCGGGAAACAGGATACAGAAATACACACCTGGAGGCAACCCCCTCAGCAAAGATGACTCACAGCAAATCTTGTGGGAGAACACCATGTGGAAATCAAAGAAGACACAGTCAAAGATCTAGATAAAAGTGAGGACTTGCAGATGCTGGAGATTAGAGTTGAAAGTATGGTGCTGGAAAAGCACAGTAGGTCAGGCGGCATCCAAGGAGCAGGAGAATCGATATTTCGGCTCAAGCCCTTAATCCGCCTTACCTGTGAGACCCTGCTTCATGGAAAGCAGCCAGCTCCACGTCAGAGAGGAAAGAGATTGCAACAGCTAAGCTCAAAAAAAGAATAGTTGAGAGTAATATTCTTTCCCAGATGGCATAGCGCACAGTCAGCAATTAGGACGCAGCACAAAAAGCTTTGGATGAGCTGGTCAAGAAATGTAAAATCCTCCAGGTTGTGCTCAGAGTCCTGCATCAGCCATGCAAAGAAAATAGCCCACACTGTGGAGAATTCAAAATGTGAAATTGAAAAATTAACTTACCATGCAAAAATAAATGATATATGCATCTTTGAGACAATAGAATCGGATGAGTACAGCAATTCTGGGATAGACTCATAGGACCCCCACAGTGTGTAAGCAGGCCATTTGGCCCATCAAGTCACACCAAATCTTCAAAGAGCATCCCATCAGATCTACCCCATCACCTTGCATTTCCCATGGCTGACCATCCTCATCTGCATACACTACGGGCAAGTCAGCATCTAACCTGCACATCTTTGGACTGTAGAAGGAAATTGGAGCACCTGGAGGAAACCCATGTAGACACAGGGAGAAAGTGCAAACTCCACACAGACAGTCACCCAAAGCTGGAATCGAACATGGGTGCATGGTGCTGGCAAGTAGCAATGTTAATTACTGAGCGATCGTGCTGGCCCAGGTAAACCAAGAGGAAATGGAAGAACAAGCCCATAGATACACAGAGAATGGGGAAGATTGGAGCCACAATTTCCCTTCCCAAGGGAGTAGATCCTTCAGTACTCCTAGAATCTTTACCTTGTCATGACATCTCTGATAACAACCTGTCAGGACAGCCAGAAAAATGATCCAATTACTCAGATAACTCCATTTAGGGTGGTGCATTTGACATAGTTGGCAAAAGAAATCCCTGTACGTAAGCCCACAACTGACCTCCATATATTTCTCAACAGCACTCACCAAAGGATGATGTCGAGAAGGTAAAATTAATGTTAATGTGCCCGATCTCATGATCCATTCTACATTATCCAATCTTCAGAATGTGGAGGGGGTAGGGTGGGGTGGGGGGGTTTGCATATTGTGAAAATTGCAATCCTAGCCTCTGTAAGATACTTTCGGGGAAACCCCATGGAGGGATTAAATAAGAGTGTAGTCAGTGAAAGGGACAGCACTCAATTGCAAAAGTAAGGCATACATAGTTCACAGGAGGCTTTGGTAATCTAGACTGGACTGCACTGACACCACAAACAGGCCACATTGGGCCTGAACGCTTGTTTCACATGTCACTGATTGATAGCCATCATCATCATGTTTATCTTTTGGGCCATTTCTCAATGAAGTTTTAATGATTTGGACTGCTGATGGTACCAATGCATGGATCTGCTTCTGACCCCTTATTTTGAATAAGCAAATGTCAGGCCTGAAGTCAGGTTTAACACATACACAATTGACTGACAAAAGGGGAATTGGGATAATCTGATGAAAGCAAATTGTGGGAAGAGTTTGACCAAGTGCAGGTCAAGATCAGACACAGGGGAGAAGGGATCTAAACTTGGTCAGATATTAGTTGAGAAAACTAACAGATGTCACCTTGATCCCCTCTCCAGGATGATAACATACAGCCTGTTGGAGTATAGATGTGATTGTCAGAAATGCTAATTATACAATAGACCACACATCCTAGCTCTATGTGGTCTGTCCTAGTGGAGGCAGTGAATATGAGGATGTTGTTTTGTGGGTCCATCCCAATAAATCATAATGTTTGATGTAACAATGAGCAGGTTGCCCATAGGAAGACAAATGGATGCTCAGACTATAGCTACCTGAGCACATACATTGTGGGTGATTGGTATTTTTGTTTCCATAAATGGATGTACAGAATCAGGGTGTTTGGTGACCTGCTTGGAGAAAGTGAGAAATAGTGCAAGAATATCCCTGGAAGTTCATTGGGGGTCTATGTATGAAATTAGAAATGGGCTAAAACCAGCCAGAAGTGCACCCCTACATCTGGATATAGGTTTGCTCGCTAAGCTGGAAGGTTCATTTCCAGACGTTTCATCAACCTTCTAGGTAACATCTTTAGTGGATCTCCAGGCTAAGCACTACTGATAATTTCTGCATTCTATTTATGTGTTTGGATTTTTTTGCTGATGTCATTTCCTGTGCTGATGTCATTTCCTATTCATTTCATCAGGAGGTGGTAGATGGGGTCTAACTCGATATGTTAGCAACAAACCCAAACAAGCAGACAAAACATGTCCAGAAATCCTAGCCACTCTCCCCTCCATCAAAAACATCTCAGAAATGACTGCCAGACTACTCAGACCCCTTGGCATCATGGTAGCCCACAAACCCACCAACACACTAAAACAGCAGCTAATGAACTTGAAAGACCCTATACAGACAACAAGCAAAACTAATGTAATTTACAAAATACCATGCAAGAACTGTAACAAACACTACATTGGACACCACTTTGACTGGAAAAACACATCCATCCTAGGACAAACCAAACAGAGACACGCACGAGAATTCCTAGAGGCATGGCATTCCAACTGGAACTCTATCAACAAACACATCGAGTTAGGCCCCATCTACCACCCCCTGAGAAAAAGAACAAGAAATGACATCATCACAGGAAATGACATCACCAACCCAAAGAAACCCAAATATATAAATAGAAAGCAGGAATTATTAGCAGAGCTTCACCCGGAGGCCCACTGAAGATGTTACCCAATAGGGTGACAAAACATCTGGAAATGAATCTTTCAGCTCAGCGAGCAAACCTACATCCAAACCTCAACCTGAGCTACAAATCTTCTCAAAACTCGCTTCACCCCTACATGCTTGTCAGATGACTATCTCAGGACCACAGAATGGGGTGGTTTTAAAACACACAAGCAAAACCTTATATGACAACATTCACCATAAAGTGGTTCTGGTTGTGTTAGATATCTCTGGAACCCAGTTGCCAGAGTGGTGTCCCTCCAAAATTCAGGTTTTATAATAGTATTTGACCCATCAGCTAATAAGATGGAAAACAGGGACCGACACAAGGGTAGCCAGGCCCAGGCCAGTGGGGTGTAGTAAAATAGAATGATTTAGCAACAGCTTACACAGAGCAGATGTGTCCATTGTCAATATCCATGAATTAACTAATATAGGTCATAACTCAGGCTTTTAACCCTGTAAATTAAGCAGACCTTGAATAAAATTAATCTGGACAATAACAAGATGCTGAGGGGAGAGTAAAAGAAAATCAGGAAGACCAATGTCTGGTAATAGTGCTAGAAGGAAATGTCAGGACCAAAACACAATCATCTGGAGAAAGATATATGATGATAGTAGGCACCAGAAGAATCTTGTGTTGCGTCTATGGCCAGTGGATGATCAAACAGCTGAGTGAGAACCTCAAGTATGCTAAGCAAGGACAGGAACCATCTTGGATCAGTGATGAACAAATAGACCAATTATTCTGTAGAAAGAGACATTTCAATATTTCAAATTGCTAATTATGGCAACTGATCAATGATTGTGAAGTGATCCCAGATTGTGGGGGAAGTACTGATTCTCCTGATCATGATGCAAAATCAAAAATGTTTAGAAATCTGTGAGATCAAAATTGTTGGTATTATCTGAAAGTATGGTTAGAATACAATAGCAACTTCACGTACGCTCTTGCAACAGAGGGAAGGTTGATAGGTAACACTCTGGATAAATGTCAGTGGATAAAGAATAGTGTGCCCCCAACCTGGATATTCAAATGGACATGCCTTGTGTGGTTATCAGACAAGTGTTGCTCTAAATTGCATTGTAGAGATCTGGAGCCTGAACACAGACATCACCGGACCAAATGGGGAAGGGAGAATACTGCATCACAACTTCCCTAAAACACTACCAGTATGGATCTTTCACACGTTACATCTAAAATATTACCTTTTATGTTCAGGTACGCACACCAGGCAGGGTAGACTTCATCAATCACACACCCACAGGAGGAGTGAGATCTTTGTCAATGTCAGTGACAAACTCAGAAAAGTTTCAGAAGTCTATTCGGAGAAGGATATAACTGACATTGAATTTCTACCAGGAAAATTACAGCTGGTCTGGACACAAATAATAAATGCACATAAAGTTTTCCTAGTATTATTCAACAGACAGCAAATTCAAAAATGTGTTGAGGAAATCAAAGTGATGAATTGATGGGATGACTTCTGGGACTAGGGCTCAAACATGCAGATACACCCATAGGTATGACTTCTATCATACGCGAGTATGTTGTTCATCTTGTTTACTTTGATATACCTCACCATCCTCACTGTTAAATTCATCCACAGGAAGGAGGAACCCATTCAGAAACTAACTAGAATTCTATACTCCTTCAGTGAAAGCTGAGGATTCAATGAGTCTGGTCTATGAGCAAAAAGACAATGAATAGTTTGTTGAGTCCTACTAATCACCAAAGAGGCTTGAGAGCAAGCCAGCATATGTAAAGAGCAGCTAAATCTTATTTTCTGTATTAAGTTACTTGTCTGTAGTACTGTTAAGCTTATTGGTGTGAGTAGTGAAGATAGTTAATATATAGGGTATTGTTGTGTATATACAATTGGGAACCTAGATACTCTGGGAGTTAGGCTATCCATCTCAGGCTCGAAACGTGCCTGCATAAGAGTCATAATCTGAACTTGTAATCCATTTTCACTTGTCACTTCAAGGGATGAACAGGAGGGACTGGTCAAAATTTAACATTCAAACTTCACCTGCTGCCAGAGATATCAGGCCTGACAGAAAATTGACCAAACTAAATTAAACATCATCCAGTAGTATCAACTACAGAGAAAGGTAGAAATCACATTTGTGGAAGCTACTCCCTTTGCAAAGACTCACAGCAATACTCATGGCAGAAGAACATGTGGCAACCCAATAAGACCCAGGAGAACATCCACCTTGACCTGCAAAATTGATCTTCGTGAAGAGACCCAGCCCTATACTGAAGGAGGAGATTCCATCATCCGAGGTCAAACATGTGTACTGTTGCAGATGTTATCCTTTCTCAGGCAATAAAACTAGATACAGAGTAAATACTGTGTAAATGGAATATTTTGTTAATAAAATTGAGTTGAACCACTAATTGAATTTTATGTCCTTTTGCATGCCTCACCAGAAGAGGATTATGGTTCAATGTTTTTTAATGAATAAACTGATTGAAGTGTCCAAAGCATGGTCAACATTGGCCTTGTATAGACAGAGTAACTGCAAGGAAAGCCATTCTGTAAACAAGGACACCATGAAGCAAACTATAGGTTTCTTGAATGAGGCAATGTTTCAGCTACCTGGACAACTTCCAGATAAGCCTTCCAGGACTCCTGATGGCCCACATTAGGGAGATCTCAGCCACATTGGGGAGATTTAAATAATCCTTAGATAAGCACATGGATGAATTTGGGATAGGGACGGGGACAAGCTGAGAATAGTTCACAGGTCGGCGCAACATCGAGGGCCGAAGGACTTGTTCTGCGCTGTATTGTTCTATGTTCTATGTTTTATATCCAAATTGGTCGTGGCTTATTGCATCGTCTGCATGCTTGGTATCACAAGGACACAGCACTTACTAATAAGCATTTAAATAGCAGTTTTGTTGAAGGGAGAGGAATAATGGAGGAAAAGATAGAAGGCAAAGACATGGAAGAAAGAAGGCAGAATTTTCCCCTGCATGGTCTATCCATGAGTGGATATTCAAGGTCCAGTTGCACTGAGACTTCACCTTCACATCGCAGTGACAAGATCATCCTCCATTTATGACAGCCTAAATTCTGTAAAGAAATGCCACTAAAGAGAAACTTTTGCATGACATCTTTATCCGACAACATTTCCAGTTATACATATAAAACTGCAATATTAACCTTTATGTATCCTCTTTGTGCTTGTTTTGAGAGGCAATTGCCTATCCCAGTAAGGCTGTTCAGAATGTTCCCCAGTAGTTGGAAAAAGACTGCTGATTTGAAGTAGAGGAAGGATGCAGTTGGCATTGTGGGATCAGGTCTAGCAGTCCTGAAATCTGGAAACCCTGTCAGACTACATCAACTTAGCCTGAGTGAAAGCAATCTGATCCAGAAGACTAAAAGGCAACAACAATGGTGTTGGGAACTGTCAGTAGCTGAAGGATGGATAGGCTCACTCTGAGGGAATCCAGTAGTTTTGTGCTTCACATTGTTTGGGCCTTTGTGGTAGGGCCTTAGCAATATTGAAAACATACTGGAGGATGGATCATTACAGCCTATTAGTACTTTGGAACTTGTTATCCACAGTTTTAATAGGTCAGGTCAGAGCCTTCAACCAAGTATGGCATCTAGAGGCCCCAGCTAAACTGGAATTAATAAATATTAGAGGGCAAACTCTCCCATGGTTGGCATCATATCCAGCACACAGGAAGACAATTGTGATTGTTGGAGATCAGTTCTCTTTGCTACAGGACATAGAGTCATAGCATCATAGAATCATTCAGCATGGAAACAGATCTTTTGGTCCAATCAGTACACCTCAAACTAAACTAGTCCCACCTGCCTGTGCTTGGCCCATATCCTTCCAAACCTTTCTTGCTCATGAACTTATCCAAATGTTTTTTAATTGTTGCAACTATACCTACATCCACCACTTTCTTTGGCAGTTCATTCCACACACAAACCACTCTCTATTCTACAACACTTACCCAAGGCCCTACTTTTAATTGTATAAGTCAGGCCCTTGTTTGTTTTATCAAAATACAATACCTCACATGCCTTCAAATTAAACGCCATCTGCCACTCCTCAGCCCATTGACCCAATTGATCAAGATTTTTTTTGTAAGTTTAGATAGCCTTCTTAACTATCCACTATACCATCAATTTTGCTTTAATCTGCAAACTTACAAACCAGCCCTTCTGAATTCTCATCCATATCATTTGTATAAATGACAAACAAAAAAGTGAACCCAGTACTGATCCCTGTGGAACACCACAGGTCACAAGCTTCCAGTCCTAAAAACAACCCTCCATCATCATCTTCTGTCTCCTATCATAAAGTCAATTTTGTACACCATTAGCAATCTCACCCTGAAACCAATACAATCTAATTTTACTAATTAGTCTACCATGTGGAACTTTGTCAAAGGCTTTGCTGAAGTCCAAGCAAATAACATTTATTGTTCTGCCAACACCTTTTTTTTGGTCACCTCATTAAAAAAAACTCAATGAAGTTGCAGAGACATGATTTTGCTCACTCAAAACCATGCTGACTACCCCAAATCAAGCATTGTCTATCCAAATGTATGTAAATCTTACCTTTCAGAATCACCTCCAACTAGAAACCTACCATTGATGTCAGACCCACAAGTGTGTAGTTTCCAGGCTTCTCCATACAACCTTTCTTTAACAATGGCACAACCTTAGTTACCCTCCTGTCCTCCAATACATCACCTGTGTTTATCAATGATACAAATATTCCTGTTAGCGGCCCCACAATATCCCCCCTAAATTCCCACAACATTCAGGGACACACTTAATAAAAGGTCCTGGGGATTTATCTACCTTTATATTTTCTAAAACCTCCAGCAGTTCCTCTTCTGTAACATGAACTGTTTTCTAAACACCACATTTCTTTCCCTGAGCTCTCTGGCCTCTATTTCATTCTCAATAGTAAAAGCTGAAGCTAAATATTAATTTAATATTTCTCCCATCCCCTGAAGTTCAACACAAAGATAATTTCATTGATATTTAAATTCTGCAGGAGTTCCTCAGGCTCGAGTCCTAGGCACAAAAATCTTCAGCAGCTTTATCATTGACCTTCCCTCCATTATAAAGTCAGAAGTGGGGATGTTTGTCAATGATTACTCAATGTTCAGCATCATTCATGATTCCTCAGATACTGAAGCAGTCTATGTTCAAATGCAACAAGATCTGGACAATATCCAGGCTTGGGATAACAAATGGGAAAAAAAATTCACGCCACATAAATGTCAGGCTATGATCATCTACAAGAAGAAACAATCTAACCACCCCCTGTCATTCAATGGTGTTACCATCACAGAATCTCCCACTATCAATGTCCTTGGGACCAAAAACTCAATTGGACTTGCTGCATAAACAAAATGGCTACAAGAGCAGGTCAGAGGTTAGGAATATAGTGGCAAGTAACTCATCTCCTGAACCCCCAAAGCCTGTTACCATCTAAAAGGTGCAAGTCAGGAGTATGATGGAATACCACTCCCGCCTCCCCCCACCACCATCACCACCACCACCCTCTTGCCTGGATGGGTGCACCTCCAACAACACAAGAAGTTTGCCACCATCCAGGACAATGCAGCACCACATCTACAAACATCCACTCCCTGTATCACTGATGCTCAGAAGTAATAGTGTATATTCCTTTCAAGATGCACTGCATAAATTCACCAAAAAAATTATTGGCAGCACCTTCCAAATCCAGAACAATTTCTATCCAGAAGAACAAGGGCAGCAGATACATAGGAATACCATCACCTCCAAATTCCCCTTGAAGCCACTCACCACACTGACTTGGAATTATATTACTATTCCTTCACTGTCATTGGGTCAAAATCCTGGAATTTACTCTCTAACCTACAGCATGTGGAATGCAGCAGTTCAAAAAGGCAACTCATCAAAGGAAATAGAGATGGACAATAAATGCTGGCCATCCAGTGACATCCATGTCTCATGAATAAATTTAAAACAAAAATGTGTGACAGCAAATGTAACATGCAGGATAGCAGTCTGGGTTTGAAGGATTTTACTCTGAGCTTCTGTTGCAATGATCCACATTGTGGGCTAGTCTTACCTGCTGTTGGCTACCACTTACAGGATCTACCTTGTTCTTCTCCTCTGAAGTACACACAGTGTCAACACCTGAGCTGATCACCATTACGTCTGAGAGGGATGTTGTTTCTTCTTAATCATGTTGTATCTTCTAATGCTCCCAGGTCTTTCTATTCCACCACTACCATGAGGCAAAGTTACAATTCTTGGTGATCTGAAAGAGGATGCCCACAGAATCTGGCTGCGGTAATCCTGAAGGGGGTTGTGAGGTTCAGATGGTAGGGATATATCTCAGGAGAAATGGGAGGTAGATGGTTAGACTATTTATAGCTTGCAAATTAGAAGAAAAATGATTGAGAAGTCAGTGGAGCAAGAAAGTGGATTAGGTAAGAGCCCATGGTATTTCATGATATTATTAGTTAATTCATTTCTATTTATTTTATATTGATTGTTTTGTGGCAAGAAATTCTGTTCTGGAGTCACACACAATGAAATATGGGTTTATCTGACATTCCATTTTCCTTCATTTCAGTCGAGGTCGTACTCAAGTTATTTCTAACAAAAGATTAATGCTCCCGTTAAATTGGGAAACAGACCTATTTCGAGAGAGAAGATAGTGTTCGTGCATTAGCATCCCATGGGCTAATTTCAAGGCCATTTGAATTTGTAACCCTATATTACTGCTGCAATAGATGGCTTTATTTGGAGCCATGTAAATAGGACAAATTATTCTAAGTTAGCTGCAGGAATCTGGCTACATAACTGCACTGTTGTAGGTGCAAAAGAAAGTACACATTTACATATTGACGTACTTCACAAACAGCAAGGACTGGAAGGTAATAATATATTGACAAAAAGTTGCAAATGCTTTCCACTGATTGTTAATAATAGGTTTTAGTAAATGGCTAACAATCATTTTTACAACGTCATGAATAATATGAATTAGTTCAATATTTTTCTTCAGGCCTTCATCTAACTTTCAGCTTTATTTGTAACATCTCTGATTAAATAATAATCAAGAAGTACTTGTTTATTTTTAGCAACTAATATAATTGAAAGCTCTATCTAATGTTTCCAGAGGATTTACTTCTGTAACCTAATTAGATCATAAAATGTAAGTATGTAAATATTGTGCAGATTAGGTAAATTCTACAGAGGAGACAATTATCAATCACTGTCCGGGTGGGGCAGGCTGATTAACATGTAACACGTGTTCCAATTTACCATTCATTTATCTAAACCTAGTCTCTTGCTTTACAATTTTTATGATATTGAGAGGTTGGGTACATGTGGTTGTTTTTATAGCATCAGTGTGCTTGATAAAATGTACATTGCAATGTGTTCACCACTCAATTGATAAAATTATTTAATTATTTAGGAATCTCGCACTCATACAGTTTGAGTTGTTACTTTAATGCTATTAAGTAGCATTTTTTCAATGAAATATATTTTTTCACATACTTGGCTTCGAAACAAACTATCCAATCAATGAACATTAGTAATAATTACAATTCAACAGCAAACTAGATGGAAATGAGGTCAATGTGATGCAACATAAAAGTAAGAAATGAGAATATGAATAGACAAAAATTGAAATTGCTGGAACAGCTCAGCAGGTCTGGCAGCATCTGTGGAGAGAAATCAGAATTAATGTTTCGAGTCGAGTGACCCAGAGCACTCAGAGCACAAATAGACTATTTGACCTCAGAGCACAAATAGACTATTTGACCCTTTGAGTTGCATCACTGTCCAATATCACCAAGTCTCATCTTTAATCAGAAATATCTTCTTGCATTCTCACCATATCTTTTGATTTTTGTAATATTCTAAAATTTTTTGCTGTCTGTTTCAATATAGTTTATGAATAATGATCACAATCTTTGGATAGAGAATTCAAAAGCATTACAATGTTTTGTATTCAGATTTGAAGTCATATATGTATGAATAAAATAGATACAAGGATTCAAACAAAATGGCTTCCAAAGCCACATGAATTCTTTTGTGGATTCAACTACAGGCAAAAAACAAACCATCAGATGATTTTATTTTAAAAGTCAACAAAAAAAAAAGATTCAAATAGGTAGGAGGTACATCACAAGGATTTTCTGAATAACTGACCTTACAAGTATGGTAGATATCTTGAAACAACAACTTTTTCTCAACTGGGAAATAAAGGGAGCCATCCACACCTAATGTTTGTCTGAAACTAATTTACCTTAAAGTAAATGTTCACAGTCCCTTTCACCAAATCATATCTCAGCTTCATAAAATTTCTTTTTCCAATTCTAAACATTTTCCTTTGACTTCAAGATGTCAACAATTTTCTCTTGCCCATAAGAGGTGGACACTTTCCTGTGCTATTCTGCATTTATAAGGGAAGCTTTACTTGATGCAAAATGTTGAATTATTTCTTTAAATTTTGTCATTGTTTACTGCAATTATATCTTTTAATCTGGTTCTCTCATCCACAACTTGCACCTGAAACCTGTGCAATTACTTTGTTCATATTTACGAGCCATGTTTGTACTCAAATAAATCAATTAAAAATTCAGTTTAAGGTTCTTACGTATTTAGAGACCCTTTTGTCACAGGTTTCTTTGTTACAAAATTATAATTTTACACTGACTCATTGCACAGTATTAGGTCTAACATATTCTGTTCTCACTTTTGTTTCTCGGCATAATGGTCAGGAAAATTGCTTTATTATATTCAAAACTATGTTGATTATGACAATTGCAAATTTGGATTTGATTATACAAAATAAGATTAAAATCAGCTTGGAAAATTGTGTACCCTTATTACATGCCTATCAACCTTCTTGGATTTATACTCTGCCCAATTCACTAGCTATTGCAGGCATGAGGGAGGGACAGCAATAAACAAATTATCTCACCAACGTTTTTGACCATTCATTGCTTCCTAGGTCTAACAAAATTGACTCTGCTTTACTGAATTTACAATCAAAGATTGCTTTATCTCAATTGGTTTTATCCTATCCTGAATTATTCTTGTAATTTTAGCCCGACTGTCCACATTTTGCATATCTCCTCTGGAAGTAAAACCATGTGGAGCACACACTTTTCAGCCATGATCACTCCACAACTACATCATCCTTATGGCCAAACCCATTTATTTCTATTCCTGATGGTCATAGAGTTGCAGTTGTACAGCATGGAAACAGACCCTTCAGTCCAACTTGTTCATGAAAACCAGATATCCTAAATTAATCTAATCCCATTTGCCAGCATTTGGTCCATATCCCTCTAAAACCTTCTATTCGTATTTCCATCCCAATACCTTTTAAATGCTGTAATTGTATCAGCCTCCAACTCTTCTTCTGGCAAATCATTCCAAACATGCACCACCCTCTATGTGAAAAAGTTGCCCCTTAGGTCACTTTTAAATCTTTCCTTTCTCATCTTAAACTTATGCTTTCTAGTTTTGGACTCTATTACTCAGCAAAAAAACTTTAGCTATTTACCCTACATCCTTCATTATTTTATAAATTTCCATAAGGTGACCCCTCAGTGTCCAATGTGCCAGGGAAAATTACCCCAACCTATTCACATGAAAATTCAAACTCTCCAACTCTGGCAACATTCTTGTAAATCTTTTCTGAACCCTCTCAAGTTTCACAACATCCTTCCAATAGACCAAAATTGAATGCAGGATTCCAAACGTGATCTAACCAATATCCTGTACAGCCTCAACATGACGTCCCAACTCCAATACTCAATACACTAAAGCAAGCACATCAAATGCATTCTTCACAATCATGTCTACCTGGGACTCTGCTTTCAAGGAACTATAAACCTGCAATCCAAGGTCTCTTTGTTTGGCAATACTCCCCAGGACCTTACCATTAATTTTATATGCCCTGCCCTGATTTGCCTTTCCAAAATGCAGCATCTCACATTTATCTAAAATGAACTCTATCTGCCACTCCTTGACCCATTTGATCAAAATCCTGTTGTACTCTGAGGTAACCTTCTTCGCTGTCCATGACACCACCACTTTTAGTGTCATCTACAAACGTACTAAGCGTGCTTCCTATGTTCATATCCAAATTATTTACATAAATGAAGAAAAGTAACAAACCCAGCCCCAATCCTTGTGGCACACTTCTGGACACAGACCTCCAATCTTAATAGCATTCCTCTACCACCACCCTCTGTCTCCTACCTTCAAGCCTGTTCTGTATCCAAATGGCTAGTTCTCTCTGTTTTCCACATGATCTAACCTTGCTAACCAATCCATCATACAGAACCTTGTTGAATGCCTTACTGAAGTCAATATAGATCACATTCACCACTCTGCCCTCATCAATCCTTTTTGCTGCTTCTTCAATAAAACTCAATTAAGGTGGTGATACACAATTTTTCATGCACAAAGCCATGTTGAGTATCCCTAATCAGTTCTTACCTTTCTAAATACATGTAAATCATGTCCTTCAGGATTCTCTTCAACAACTTGCCCACCACTGAAGTCAGGGTCATTTGTATGCAGTTCCCTGGCTTTTTCTTATCACCTATTTAAAATAGAGGCACCACATTAGCCAACCTTCAGCCTTTCAGCACCTCACCTGTGGCTATTAATGATACAAATATCTTAGCACCGAACCCAGCAATCACTTCCCTAGCTTCCCACAAATTTCTGGGTTCATCTGATCAGGTCCCAGCATTTGTCCACTTTTATGCTTTTTATGACGTCCAGCACCACCTTCTATGTAACATGGGCATTTTTCAAGCTATTGCTATTTATTTCCCCAAGTTCTCTCATCTCCATGTCATTCTCCTTCTCCACAGTAAACACTGATACAAAATTCTCCTTTAGTATCTCCCCCATCTCCTGCGGTTCCACATGTAGGCAACCACACACCACCCTCCACTAGTTTAAAGCCTCCGAAGCAGGTCTAGCAAATTTCCCCACAAGTATATTCATCCCCTTGCAACTTGGGCAAATTCATCCTTCTTATGCAAGTCATTTCTGCCCCAGAAGAGATTTCAATAATTTAATGTAAATAATATAAATAATCTCCCCCAAACCAGGTCCTCAGCCAGGTATTAATCTGCTCTATCCTGCTATTCCCACTCTCACTAGCTCGTGGCATGGATAAATCAGA